>NW_004798117.1:64754-66035 GCF_000002075.1 Aplysia californica | reverse complement strand
TGTGTGTGTCCTCCTAAATAACCGGCTCGACCTTTCATTTCTTACTAGGACTTAAAAGGCGGTGACTGATTAAGGTTCAAAACCTTGACCAGCTCATTAATGTATTTAGATTTTTCCGTTAAAATTAACGCTAATGAGCTCTTAACTGTGTTTGAATTTTCTTTTAAAAAGTAACCCAGATACGTTCAAAAATCTGTTTTGATTTTTCCGTTAAAAGTAACTCATCAGTTTCAGCATGTGTTTTGGTTTCCCTTTAAAGATAAGTCATTCGAAGTTCCCCTTTGTTATATTATTACGCTAAAACTGTCGTTTGCACATGGCGCACGTCAGAGACCCAATTTAATGTGGCACCACATAGTCGGAGACCCGGTTGTTTGTAGTAGGTCAGTTACTAAGTTACGCAAGGAGGGCACGGTGCCGTCGGTTGCCTAGTGGTCAGGCTACCAGACTCATAATCGTGAGATTGTGGGTTCGGGGGTTCAGGCTACCAGACTCATAATCGTGAGATTGTGGGTTCGGGGGTCAGGCTACCAGACTCATAATCGTGAGATTGTGGGTTCGGGGGTTTAGGCTACCAGACTCATAATCGTGAGATTGTGGGTTCGGGGGTTTAGGCTACCAGACTCATAATCGTGAGATTGTGGGTTCGGGGGTTCGAGCCTCAGCTTGGTCCGACGTTGTGTCCTTGGGAAAGGCACTTGACACGAATTTCCCATTTGGCTCGGTCCTTTCGGAGATGGACGTTTAACTCGAAGGTCCCGCCTCTTAAATAACCTAATAGTGTTGATAGGGGCGTTAAACCCATACCATTTCATTTCACCAAGGAGGGCACATTTCACAGTTTATTGCTCCCTCAAGTTTCATAATTCACTCCACTCCCTCCCCGACCCCCTCCCCGACCCCCTCCCCTTTAGTAAAGACAAGATGATAATAAAAACACCTACATTGAAAAACGACCAACCGCCATGCATTCGTGGACATACCTGCAGAGTAGGTTACAATAATACCAACGATTCTGTACTACTATACACGACCTTTGCCGCACATGTTTAGGACCGTGAGGGCGACTGCGGAGTGCACACCTGTCCAACATGTCGGATTCATGTGTTCCGAATCTGACGTGATAATTGAATTATAGCTTCGTACACGCGCGTATCTGATAGAAGTTTGTGAACAGTTGTCCGTCAACGCAGAATACATTCGAAGCTGTCCAAGAGTCAGGTCCATCGGCGGTTGGAGGGTGCAACTGGTAGGTCCTACTCTCTCTCTCTCTCTCTCTCT
>NW_004798117.1:60033-62875 GCF_000002075.1 Aplysia californica | reverse complement strand
TGTGTGTGTGTGAGTATATGTCTGTGTCTCTGTGTGTGCGTGTGTGTGTATGTGTGTATGTGTGTTTGTCTCTTCATGTAATGTATGTGTGTGTGTGCGTGGATGTGTGTATGTGTGTATTATGTGTATATGTGTGTATGTTTGTGCATGTATGTGTGTGCGTGTGTATGTCTGTGCGTGTATATGTGTGTGTGTGTGTATGTCTGTGTGTGTGTGTGCGTATGCGTGTGCGTGTGTATGTCTGTCGTGTATGTGTGTGTGCGTGTGTGTGTGTGGGCGTGTATGTGCGTGTGTGTGTTCGGTGTCTCTTTGTACCTGTGTGTGCATGTCTGTGCGAGTATGTGTGTGTGGGCCGGAGATTATGCGACACATCCCATGGAGACAGCCTACAAGCAGCGTCTGAACCACGTAATGCCCGTCCATAAACCGCTTCCGACAATTAGACTGACCAACGAGATTAACCCTTTTGCGACGCACACATACAGGACTGTCTCCTTCTCAGCATGACAAGGGATCGCTATATAATAATATGCGCTGCCGATTGTGGTGTAGCTGTTAGGCGCCCTGCCCACTCCTGCAGAAGACATTAGTTCAGTTCCCGTGTATGGATAGTTTTTACCGAGTATCTCATCGGTCTTTGTGCAGGGGTTCTGCATTCCTCTCAGCCTTAGTTGGCCCTGATTGGCGGGGTAGAAATTTTAACCCGCCGGTTAAATGATCAAAATTAGGTTGATGTCGAGGGTGTTTGTTTTTTTCTTAAATGCGGGAGCGTTCTTGTTAGGATACTGGATCCAATAACCTCTCACTTTCCTCTTCTCTCTCTTTCCTCTCTCTTTCCTCTCTCTCTCTCTCTCTCTCTCTCTCTCTCTCTCTCTCTCTCTCTCTCTCTTTAGAATGAAAACGACACCTTGTCCTGTTCACAGAATCTTTTCCTGAAAAGCGACCAGTTGGCATGAACTTCAAATTGCACCAAAATGGAAGATATTGTCCCTTCGTAAAGAAAAACATCTGTCTGGCCCCGACTTTATTAAATGACTTCGACAGGCGGTGTGCACCAGGTATTAGACACTCCCCTGTCGCACGCAGACGACAGTCTGACAGCTGGGATGTCCGCTCAGCCTGGGACGGTCAGACCGGTGCTTGCCAACCTGAACATAGGTGATATCTCATCCCACTACTGGGCCATTTGGTCATTTTGACTAACTGGGCGATATCTTCCACTGATGGGCTATTTGGTCATTTTACCAACCTGGGTGGTACCTCCAACTAGTGGGCCATTAAGGTCATTTCGACTACCTCAACGGTACCTTCCACTACAGGGCCATTAATTGGTCATTTGGCACTGAATAATGCAATTTTTCAAGGTACATAATTTGCCATTTAAAAAAATCAATGAAAAAAAAGTATGGAGAGGAATTGTAAGATAAAATAAATTACAAAAACAATACCAAAATTCTAAGTGGCGATTTTATCAAAATACTGGTAATGATAGATAACTAAAGCAAATTGTGAGGCAGCGTGGCGGAATCAGGCTCTCGTCAAAATAATCAAAGTGAAAAAACTTGCATTTTCCCGCAGGTTTGTGAATTTTTATCGAATTTTTGTTTTTTGGCTCAACACCTTTCATGCCCATTAAAGAACTCATTTCTGTGTGAATTTTTCTGTAAAATGTTGATTAAAGGCACACAAAAAATGTAAATTTTCTGTTATCACGGACTCTTAAGCTAAGGAAATAACTAATCTTTGGCAGCCATTTTCTCATTAATTTTACCTCTGAAAAAAAGGTGACCCCCACCTCCTTCTTCCGCAAATATCCCGACTTGTATTCAAGATAAATGGATATTTTTTTTCATCCAAATAAAAACAAGTGAACAAGCTTTAAGATGATGCCAACAACTCTACATGCCCTAAAATTGACGATCGAGAGTCTGATTCCACCACGCTGCCTCACAATTGTTCTACTTCTTTCGTTTCCTCCTTTTTCCTCTGTCTGTTTGCCTTACTTCCCCCTGCACCAAGTGACCGATGTTGTGTCGATGTGCGTCTCAATCTCCCAGGACTTCATAGTTTGTCACCTGTTGATATGTGGTTGGTGGGTGTTCTCCGTGTGGTTTGATACTTCTTTCCTATCAAACATCCATCGTCCTCCTTCTTTTCTATGGTTGTTACTCTCCAGTAACGCCATTAATCTTATTCGGCACTTATAATATGACCCATGTGTTGCAAGTTCCGTAAAACTCTTACTGCTTACTAAAAGCTAAGAAAAATCACCTATTGTCAATGATTGGTAGGCCTAGTGTCCAGGTGAACAGCGACGTCACAGCCTTACACGCCACGCTGGTCTTCGGGCAGTCTGCTACGTCACTTGTCTGTCAGATTTGTCAATGACAGTCAAAGCGCGGGTCAAGGGAGATAACTTATACACCGTGACATTGGGGCGGTCAATATTCACAAACGCGTTTTATTTTGACGTAATGGTGATAGTGATAGTGTTGGTAGTTGGAGGGCGCTGTTGGTTGGTCATATTTCTTTTCTTTCCATCTGCTGGGTTGTTTTTTTATCTGTCTATCTTGCTTTTTCTTTTCATCATAAGACCATCATTGTGTCGATATGCTGCGTTTATTCATACTATCATTTTTAAAACCTCAATGATGATAGCATACTTCAGGGAAACACGAAATGAAACGTACAAAAATTAGGAAGTAAGACTCTATGACTCAGAGGTTCACCGAACAATACAATTTTTTCACAGTAAAATTTACCAAGCCAATTTTAATAGCTTCTTCATTTTCTTCTTCTTCTTCTTCTTCTTCTTCTTCTTCTTCTTCTTCTTCTTCTTCTT
>NW_004798117.1:57375-58643 GCF_000002075.1 Aplysia californica | reverse complement strand
AATAATATTAATAATAATAATGAAACCAGTGCCAATAATGAAGATAACAATTCCGATACTTGTAATGGTAGTAATGAAAACAATTATGAACTCTGAGGAACAAACGTGTTCTAGCCCCTCCCTCCATTATCTCACAGACTGACTGACCCAGAATCCTTCACTGCTGTCATGTCTCAGCCAGGGCGTGGTCATCTATGACATGTCACTGACCACTGGGCAGTAAAGTTGACCAGGCTGGGGTCACAGCCGCTCCCTTCCCAACCCACCCCCCTACTCCTCCTCAACCACCTCCTATCCCCCCTCCCCACACTCCTCCCTCCTCCACCTCCTCGTGACTCGTATGACACGTCACGCTCCCGTTGGCTTGTATTTTATTTTGTCAGGCCGAACCAGACAGTGGGCTACCCCAGATTTATAGCGCTCTATCTGCTCAGTGGGTACCTAGCGTTGAAAAATTTCACGCCCAAATGTTTGAGTTTCACATACTTTACTTTACTTTTCCGATCCAGCGGCCATTTGGGTTCTAGCCCTTCGGTTTGGTGAGTTTCACACCAAGTCAAGCCTTTTCGAATGTGTTTCTTTGAATATCTAGATAACGACTTTGAATAATCTAACCATTTTGATAGAGGAGACAAAATATTTTGGCTTCTGACCTCAGGGTCTTAGTATCTCATAACGGCCACAAATGTCAGATAAAACTTTGTGATTCTAAGGTAGAGACTTTTCAAGTGTAGGCCGGACATCATGCGAACTGCTTACTTTCAGTTAGTTAGTAGTATAGGGTTTTACGGCGCTCGCAACTGCGTAAGGTCATATGAGCGCGCGTTCAGTGCTGAAGCGTTTTCATTTAAGTTTGAACAAAGCAGACAAAAACGTTCATTGAAGAGAGATTGAAACAAAGCCACAATAAATGTTCCCGTATTTGGAATCAGAAACTGCGTTCGTTGCAAGTGCACCTTTCAAATGTATCCCCTATAAACCAATAGAAAGAAGTGGCAGTGAATTCGCTCGTTGGAACACATGGGAAATTCTACGTCTACACGATAGTGAAGGGGTTAACTATTAACTCTTTTACTGACTGTGCTGATTTATATATAGGCTAAAAAGAGTACCTGCGCTCTGCAGGGAAAGGGTTAATGAGGTCTAGACATGATTGTGGGAGTCATGGAATATTATGTTTTTATGTGTGTGACTGATGTGTATAGAAGAGACAGAGAGAAGACTATGAGTGTATGTATCTCTCTCTCTCTCTCTCTCTCTCTCTCTCT
>NW_004798117.1:55402-56316 GCF_000002075.1 Aplysia californica | reverse complement strand
CCACTCTCCTTAGACATTACTCAGGTTGTTGGGCCTCACATCCTATATAACCACACCTCTAAATAACATGCTAGTGCTGATACTGGTGTTTAATGCATTTTTCAGCAGGTTTGTGTTTTTTTATTTTTAAAATTGGTTTTTTTGCTCAACACCTTTTATGCCCATTAAAGAACTCATTTCTGTGTGGACGTTGATTAAAGGCACAAAAACTGAAAATTTTCCGTTACCACGGACTCTTAAGCTAAGGAAATAAATAATCTTTGGCGAGCATTTTCTCATTAATCTTACCTCTGAAAACAGGTGACCCCCACCTCCTTCATTCGCAAATATCTCAACTTTTATTCAAGATAAAAATTGATATTTTTCCATTCAAATAAAGACAACTGAACAAGCTTTAAGATGATACCAATAACTCTACATGCCCGAAAATTGACGAGAGCCTGATTCCACCACGCTGCCTCACATGTAACCACACCTCTAAATAACCCGCTAGTGCTGATACGGATGTTTAAGCCCACAATATACTCGTAAGTCCCTTCTCCTTCTATGACTGGCCCGTTTTACAATACCCTTCTTGGTAATAACTACAACCCCACCCCCAAGAAATCCAAACTAAAGGGAAATCAAGAAATCGCATCCGGGTTCTCCACTTTCTTCTTGTGACGTCACCGGGACTTCCCATTGCGAAAAGCCTTTAATGTATTTTTAGAATGGGGGCTGGAGGGAGGAAGGAGGGGAGGGAGTGGGAGGGTAATTCAACTTTTTTCTATCGTCCCTGTGACCTGGTGTTAGCTATCTAACACACATTGTAATGTATTGATTCACTGTTCGATATTAAGGAGTCCACCGCTCTCTCTCTCTCTCTCTCTCTCTCTCTCTCTCTCTCTCTCTCTCTCTCTCTCTCTCTCTCTGTC
>NW_004798117.1:48832-50956 GCF_000002075.1 Aplysia californica | reverse complement strand
GTGCCTTTTCTTTCCTCAAACAACTCAACATGTCGTTTCTAAGGCTAAACCAGCAACATTGGCAGTGACGTCAGTGCAGTAAATAGCTGGACCCACTCACAGTCACGCCGACAACAGTTAGTCCTTCAACGACTGACGATGACCAACCAATACACCTGCTCCGGGAATGCGGTGTTCATTACGGCCAACGAGACTAACTCATTCTGGGTGCAGAGACGAGTTTGCCAATAGATAGTTTGTCAATAGAGAGTTTGCCAATAGAAAGTTTGCCAATAAAGAGTTTGTCAATAGAGAGTTTGCCAATAGAGAAGACAAACTGTGTGGTCATTGAGCAAACATAACGATATGGTACCTAGTTTACTAGCGTTCCTGTAATAAAGATCTCCTTTGTTGGTATTAGTGCTGATAAGAACTTCAATCAAGAATATTGGCCTTTGTGCTAGGATGTTGTATAATACCCTTCTCACCTTGCGTTGGGCCTGACAAACAGGGTCGTAGCTTGCCTCCTGATCAGCAATCTAAATTGTGTCGATAGGGGTGTGAAAACAGCCTACATTTTAACAAAAGCAGGTTGACCAAACATATACCTAAGTTACTATACATCGTAATAAGGATCTCGTTTGATCCTATTACTATTGGCGCTAATATGACGGGCACTAGAGTGGCTATGCCTCAGTGTCACCAGAATATCCGGGAATCAACGCATTCAGGACGTTCATTTTGGTCGTCACCAACGCTTGAAGACGTGCTATTGTGGGACACTTTAACTCTTACAAGCCTAACCCCTACTTTCTTGCAATAAGTTTAGCTTAAAATATATGCAAAGGTTTGCATTCTTTAGCATAAAAAGATAAATTTCAAGACTACAGCCTTGTTTTACCCTTCAAAAATTTAAGAAAAGATTTCAAGCACAGTGTATTTGCGTATGAGGGTAAAGTTGTAGTACAAACTAGAACATTTTACTGATTAATGAGTAAAACAAGAAAAAAACAGCAATAATACAGCATCTAACTAATTGATGTTTCGACTTCTAAGTGTTAAAAAATGAGGCATAACTTCGTTATTCCATCAAGATTTTAGGCAACAACTTGTATACTGTGGAATTGTAATATTATTACGGTATTCGAATGTTGCGGGTGATTGGAAGGTACCACTCGTAGGTCTTTCCCTTTACTTCTTAACTTTCCATTTGTGAGGCAGCGTGGTGGAATCAGGCTCTCGTCAATTTTTGAGCATGTAGAGTTATTGGTATCCTCTTAAAGCGTGTTCATTTGTCTTTATTTGGGTGAAAAAAATATCCATTTTTCTTTAACACAAGTCGAGATATTTGCGAATTAAGGGGGTGGGGGTCACCCGTTTTCAGAGGTAAGATTAGTGAGAAAATGGCCGCCAAAGATTAGTTATTTCCTTAGCTTAAGAGTCCGTGGTAACGGAAAATTTACATTTTTTTGTGCCTTTAATCAACGTTTTTCAGAAAAATCCATACAGAAATGAGTTCTTTAATGGGCATGAAAGGTGTTGAGCTGAAAAACAAAAATTATATAAAAATTCACAAACCTGTGGAAAAATGCAAGTTTCTTCACTTTGATTATATTGACGAGAGCCTGATTCCACCACGCTGCCTCACATTTGTGGTTTCTGCCTGTCTGTCTTACTTTTTCTCAGCACTTTATAAGGGACCATCATTATGTCGATGGGCTTCTTTTCACTCAGACATACAACATAAAAAAACAAAAACAAACGAACAAACACAATCTAGAAATTAAGGACAAGTGGGCTAACCCAATTTTCGGGGGTTTCCAGAAATCTTGATCTACACCAAAAGTGGGCATTGCCCTACCTATAGCAGAAGTTTGGCTTCATTGGTGTGTATATTTGTTTGGCTATAGAGAAAACTCTCCTTGTCTTTTAAAGAAACAGAATAAGGATCCGAAAACTTTATCTTCGATTTTCTCAAAACAGCAGTTGTCGGGATAGCTCCCTTGTGCTTAAAGGCGACCACATCAGAGTCGCGCACTTCCGAGAAAAAATTACCACAGCGCGCACTTTTAAACGATCTCGATACAATTAGATCGCCGATTACCAAAACAGTACCATCCATCAATATTTAATATGCGGGGGGGG
>NW_004798117.1:47374-48732 GCF_000002075.1 Aplysia californica | reverse complement strand
GGGGGGCGCAGTACAGAGTAATTTTGTCAAGGGGTCTGTAACTGTTGGATGGAATCGGCAATCTAATTGTATCGATATCGTAAAAAAAAAGTGCGCGGCTCCGATAGTTCAACGTCTGTTGACTGTATCAAACATCTAAAATAGAATAAGAAAGTAGTCTACAGGGGATTTGAAAGCATATATAATTATATAAACTGAGATTGATAAAAACTCAGGAATGCACTTTTACTCCTACACTTGTTCCACTACTCAATTACCGGGCCTGGCAGTGAAAGAGTTGAGATAAGGAACACGTTGGTTTAGAATCTACATCAAACAGTTTCCGCGAGTCTGAACTTCCAGACATATTTTTTTCCTTTTCAAGTTGTTCAAAGAAATCAAAGGGTTTAAGGATTCCACTTGTAGCTCCTACTTGTTTCTTCTCTGTTGCTGCTTCTTTCTATCTCTCTATCTTACCTTCCCGTGTACTGAATGACCGTTGACAGGCCTCTGTGGTGAAGCTGTTAAGTGATTATTAAGAGCAGGAGACCCGAGTTCAGTTCTTATCGAATGGGGATAATTTTTATCGGAAGTATCGATTCTGTCTTTCTGTTTGTATCCCTCGCAGCTTGGATTGGCTATGATTTTACTTACTGCTTACTGATCTCATAACCCAGGAGGATCGTAGGGGCGCTGTATGATGGACAGCCTCGTCAGGTGTCTCCACTTTTCACGTTGTTTTTTTTCCCCGAGCGTCTGAGTTTGGGCGAAAGATTTCCCTGTCCACTCCGCAATGTTGTCAGACCACCTCTTCCGTTGCCTTCCTATCCCCTCTTATCCCCTGCACAGTTCCATGAAGAATGGTCTAGAATGGGCCACACTATCTTGTTACATGGCCATACCAATTTAGTTTTCTCTGCTTCTGATAGAAGGAGCCACAGCCCGCTTCCTAAATGCTCTAAAATTTACATCAAAATTGATATCGACTTTAACAGCTTCTTTGAATTCGTTAACCGTACACACTCAGCCTGAGAACAGGTTGGCCGAAAACGTTTGTAGCAAGTGACCGCTGTGAGCAGTTTTGGAAGCCGGATTATCTCGAAAATGACTGATAGTAGCTGCGTTTGAGAGGGGCCGTTATGGACAGGTCAGTTATAGGAAAAACAAAAGGCGTCATGGAACAGTGACCGTTAGTACAGGTGACACAAGTAGAGAGATGTCCTCTGGGGCAGGGTTGAGCTTACTATGGAATACAATACATTGTAAACTGTTCCAGACGGAAACCTATTTTTGAAGAAATGAGTGGTTTTCTTAGACAAGTGAAAATCTTTATCAGTGTCATTAAAACGTTTTAAAAAAATGATTTAAAAAAAAAAAAT
>NW_004798117.1:44418-46398 GCF_000002075.1 Aplysia californica | reverse complement strand
CCCTCACACACTCACAGGTAGACATGCACCCACACCCTCCCCCGTAAAGGACAACAGAAATCATTTTTCTTTAGTCTCTGAATGACGCAGGATTGCCAGGACAAATTCTCTCGTGACCGAGGATCTTAATATACTACCCTCTTTACCTGATGGACATTTCCACACTTAACCCACGGATTTTTCAACACCGATATATCGTGTGGAACGACAGAACGACAGTGATATCTTTCTCATTCTCTGTGTGTGTTGAACCAGAATAGTAAGCTGTATATAAAGGTTGTGATCTTTGGTTGTAGTTTGGTTCATTTGGATACGGTTTCGTCGCACGTCGTTGTGTGTTTTGTTCAAATTATTTTCATATGTCATAGGGCATGTCATTGGCTGCACATTTTTAGATACATTTCCGAGCACGTTTTTGGGTTTGTTTGTTTTTTAACTTTTGTTTCTCAAAATCTGAATTACATCATACTTTTTATAGATGTTTGTTAGATGTTTGTTAGGTGTTTCATTTGTTTATATTATTATTTCATTGTTGTCTACAATAGCCGTGCTACGCGAACCAGTGTCCTTGGTGTAGCCGTTAGCAACTTCGCTGTCGCATGTTGGAGACCTGAGTTCGAAAGTCGAGTAGGAAGAATGAATATTATAGCGAAGTGACTATTCCCAGTGACACCCAGTGACAACGGAACTCTTTTGCATAAAAAAAATCAGAAGGCTTTGCCCTGTAGCCTTGAAAGACTAGGCCCATCTTCTCACTTCAGTTCAGTACTTTTGCTCTATTCTCTTACTTAGGGCTTAGACTTGACCGTAGAATAGAGATCTAGATCTAGATCTACTTTATTATTAAGAAAGAAGAATCGGGAAGGATTTCTATCTGTCCTGTACCGTGGTCTCCAAAATCCGTATGTAGTAGATCTACACGTACATTTAAATTACGACTGACTAACAAGCAAACATTGAATGATCCTTCCTTTTTCTTTCAAAAAAATATCTTCCACTCACACCAGAATCTACTTTAGTTTAGTTAGATCTAGATCTACAATCTAATCTAAATTAGATATAAATATAGTCTAGTATTTAGTAACCCATCACCATCGTGCCAAGGTAGATCAGTGTAAGAACAATATATTATCTAATGGGCCTGTCTGTTCTCAGTGTCACTGGGAATAGCTTCTGGGCCTATTCCCAGGACACTGGGAACAATTCTGCCCTAGGCCCTAGTGCCCGTGGTTTCTGGGCATATCCCCAATGTCATTGGGAATAGTTTTTAGGCCTATTCCCAGGACACTGGGAATAGTGCTTTCCATATTACAGTATCGAGTATCTCTTGGTCTCTCTGTTGGGATGTTTTATCCCTCTCAATCCGGGGGGGCTGATTAACAAGGTCGAAGTCCAATCCCTGAATTATCTAAATTATTTCAATGAGGACATAAAAACACCTAAATTGGTTGGCGCTCATATGACCTTATGCAGTTGCGAGCGCCGTAAAAACCTCTACTAAAACTTAAAACCTAAATTGGTACGCGAGTAGTTAGAAAAGTACGCAGATAGACAGTAGACAGATTCCGAAATATCGTGTAGCTCTTGGTGACTGCATCCACCTTTTCCTTCTGTCTAGATATTTGCGAGATAGAGGGCTTTCCCTGACAACTGGGTTTCTCATAGTTCGAATCTTCTCCAACTCCTGGTCTTGTGCAGTTTTACTCGCGTTGTGGCCAATGGCGGACCTGAATTAGAGTGATTTGTCTTAGAAAGTTAATCCGCACCTGTAGAAGCAACAACAACAATAACAACAATATTTCTAAGAGTAACACGTGTCGCTGCCACTAGTACCGACACGACTACCACTACCTCCACTACCAGGAACAACAACGACAGCGGTCTTGTTACAATAATAACATAACTAACGGCGATTATAACAACAACAGCATCACCATCACTAACAATCGCAACGAAAACCTTCACTTCCCCTTTATCTTC
>NW_004798117.1:42386-44318 GCF_000002075.1 Aplysia californica | reverse complement strand
CCACACACACACACATACACACACACACGCATATACACACGCACACTCACACACACGCATATACACACAATTGCACATACTCTCACGCTCTCGTTCCCACACTCCCGATATTTCTCCCTCCCCCCCTCTCTCCACACACACACACACACATACACACACACACACACACACACTCACACACACACTCATACACACACATACCCCCCAACCACACACACACACACACACACACACACAGACACACATACCCCCAACCACACACACACACACACACACACACACACACACACACACACACACACACACACTCACACACACACATACCCCCCAACCACACACACACACAAACACACACTGAACTGAACAAACCACCTCTAAGATAGCACACAGCCTCCCCGTGTCAAAGATCACCGCTGCCTCTGTTTATCTCTGGGTTTCCCCATCCATTTCTCCTTCTTCTTCTTCTTCTTCTTCTTCTCCTTCTTCTTCTTTTCTTCTTTTCTGCTTTTGCACATTCTTTGATTCTAAAGATAGAATAACGCAGCGCTTGTTGTTGTAATCTCTGTTCGTGCACCCCTGAGACAACCTCTCGATGCGAAAACAATTTCTTAGACCTGGAATTAGTCTGTGCGAGTTCTTTTAATACAGTAGAACCAGCTCTAGCAGCCACCTGTATAAGACAATCACCCGTAGAAATGGCCACTTTCCACCCCCCCCCCCCCTTTGAGTATTAAAAAAATTATTGATAATAATCGAACAAGTGCCACAATTCAAGTGTCATGGGGCATCAGTCACAGATGAAGGAAGACGTGAAAAAGAAATAAACATAACAACAGCAGCTGAAACATCAAGATTCAGCCAAATGTACAGACTATTCAAATCCAGGCGACTATATCTCACTTTAAGAAAGAAAATGCTGGGAACGCTATATCTTCGCCATATTCCTATACGGCGCAGAAACCTGGTCTTTGACAAGGAAAGTTGAAGACTAAGTAAATGCGTTTGAGATGTGGCGCTACCGCAGAATAGCCAGAATAAGTTGGAAAACAAAAAAGACAAACAATGAAGTGTGTCAGATTCTACACACAAGACAGACCCTGCTGAGCAAGATAAAATGTAGAAAAATACAATACTATGGCCATTTTAAAAGACACAAGACCATTGTGAAAGAGGTGCTTGGAGGAAAGATGTGGGGCAGGAGAGCCAGGGGAAGGCAAAGATTAACATGGATGGACAGCATAAGAACATGGACTGGCCTGGATATGGCAGAATGGGCTACGACAGCTCGCGACCGTGAATGATGGAGGGTCATTACACGTCAACCTCTGAGTCAGTATCTGATGACACCTTCGGGTATCCAGGTATTGATTTAAATAATAATAGATGGCATCTGTATTGCGCAAATCCCCGCTCAACAGCAAGCTCTATGCGCTTCACAATCTGTACTATTACCCTAGCAGACTTGAGAGCATTCTGAAACAACCTCAACTTCCTAGGAAGCATACAGCATGCTGGCACTGTGTAAGAGGTCCATCTGTCTTAGACGGTCATTTATCTTCATTTAATTTTAATACGGTTTTACGGTGCTCGCAACTGCATAAGGTTATATGAGCGCCAAGGGGTGGATATAAACAGAGAAGTCCAAACAATTATACTGTGCATAAGAACATGTTAATATCCCCCCATTGGGAATGGCCTAAGGATACTTCAGTCAGTAGCACTGCCCTGAGGGGAAGGGGAGGGGGAGACATTTATCTTCTCTATAAATTGCTGTCTGTTTTAGACAATCATAACGGAATGCTGAGGTTGAGTTACAAAGACCATTCCCCTCCCTAACCCTCCCTAACCCCCCTTCCCCCTTTTTAAATCTTTGGCCGGCCCCACGCTTCGAACAAGTTCAAATTCAGAACAAAAGACTCAAAGAACTATCCC
>NW_004798117.1:39883-42286 GCF_000002075.1 Aplysia californica | reverse complement strand
TTCATGACGAGAGTCCGGTTGTATCCGTTCAGGTGGTCAGTTGGGCCTTGGCTCTGTGTCCGTCTGCGACACACTCCTACCTTGGTCACTTTGTCACTCACTGGAGCAGATTTTGTCGTTCCCTCCGCTTGCCAATTTCAGGCAAGCTATTGTTGCCTTTTTCATCCGACAGAGATAGACGAGTTGGATCGCGCTGATGTTGGATACGATCAACGTTGAAAAGTGCTGTGAATTTCATGAGGAATATTTCTATCTTATAATTTGATCTAGATCTAGACATTTTAGATTCAACGCAAAATAAAGATAGTCACATACCTCTTTACTTCTGGGGAGGCTGTGATAAAGATAATATTGGACTCGCCCCATTGTGCTCCTTTATTTGTTTGAGTAGAGAGAAGCACATCGATTCAATTATGGTCATTTAGTGCTGGGAAAAAGTAAGGCAGATCGACCAAAACACTAGATCTAGAAGAAGAAGGAAAGTAAAGAAGTAGGGCCGACTAGTGGCGTTCTCCAACCACCTGCACCTCCTAGTGGAACAATAAGATACAAGAAACACGACATTTCAATTGTATAAACTCTTAGTGTAACCTCCTAGTGTAACAATAAGATACAAGAAACACAACATACTAATTGTATGAACTCTTAGTCCAAAAGATAACCAACCGTGCAGTGAACTGCTGCGAATGTAAACAACTTGTGTTTCGCGCGCTCATATGACCTTATGCAGTTGCGAGCGCCGTAAAACCCTGTATTACTAACTAACTAACTAAACTCTTAGTATTCAGCGCCCCAGTTCAGCTAAATCACGGCATCATTCAGTTGCTTGCAGTCGTCACAGAAATGTCCCCCACCCCAGCCAGCCCTTGTTATCTAGATTTAATATAAATTACGTTTACAACTCGAATCATAATTTTGTTTCTACTCAGTTAAGAGTTTATTTTATGCAAATAGGTCAGATATGAGCGGATGTTATAGGAGACTCTGTGATACTGACAGCTTGGGTGATAAAATTGGTTGTATACAAAGGAAAAATAGCCCTCTGGATAAATATTATCTAGAAAAAAAGCTTGAAAGTACATTTAACCATTGCTATAGCTCTTAAGTTACGACAAAAGCTCTTTTATGCGTTGACAGTATTTTTTGGGGGAAATTACGAAATAGCCCGAGTTGTATAGGTTCGTTCCGATTTTGTTTTTGTGTATTTTCTTCTAGATTCTATTCTCTTTCGTCTTCAAATCAATCTAGATCTTGATTCTATATTTAAATCTGAGCCAAATGGACTGTTTAGGACTTTTTTGTTTTTTGTTTCGTTTTCAGCTGACTTTGACATTCTAATAGGTTTTCTGACTCAAACGTGAATCAAATCATCTGTTAGAAAGCGCCCTCTACGACTCGTATATAGGCTACATTACTATTACCACAGTCAAGTTTTAAGGTTATTAATCCTGCAGTAAATCCTGAGCCAAAATGACAAGATAGGTTAGAAACAAAACCTGACACCCGGGCAAAGTTATCATCAAACCAGACAACAAATAAAGTTTGTTTTTCTTTAATCAGTCTCTTGTTAGCTGACATTGTTTCAAACTGATTAATATTCGCTGCACATAATTACTTGCACCCAGCGTAAAATGATATAAAGCTAATAAGGGTCTATCGGTGTTGTTTTTTTATGTCGCGATTCCCTGCATGTCCGACAAGGTTTGATTAATCTTTCTCTAGGCACTTTGTCTGCGCATTGTGTTCCAGAAACTAAAAAAACAAGGAGTGCAAAAGCCGAGTTAAACAAAATTGTCAGTGCGGCATTATCTCTTACTTTGCTTGTTTCTTTGACACTGTAAGCAAATCATCGATTAGGTTTTTCTAACGGCGGAGGACACTTCGATTTAATCCTTCGATCTAACCAGGAGCTTGGGCCATCAACGTTTGCTTACCCCGAGCTGAGAAAACATTTCTTATCAGCGGACGTAACATTCGATTATTGTTCTGTTTTGTATTGTGTCCGGGGTGTGTGTGTGTGTGTGTGTTCGGAGCAACTGCGTATGCAAGCACGGGCGGATAGCAGACGGCGTGCAAAGGACAACATGACTTCAGAGTACATGTACTTTGAGAGGGTGAGTATGTGTTCATTGAGTTGTGTTTGTTGTGAGTTTGTATAGTTATATGAGGTGGTTTCTTCTGCTCCTTCTCTTGTCCCTTCTCACCTTCCTAACTTCCTCCCCCTCCCTCTCCTCCTCCCCTCTCATTCTCTTTCTCTGAGTCTCTCTCTCTCTCTCTCTCTCTCTCTCTCTCTCTCTCTCTCTCTCTCTCTCTCTCTCTCTCTCTCTCTCTCTCTCTTCTTTCTCTCTCTCTCCTCTCTCTCTCTCTTTCTCTCTCTCTCTCTCTCTCTCTCTCTCTCTCTCT
>NW_004798117.1:38550-39783 GCF_000002075.1 Aplysia californica | reverse complement strand
TGATTGTTTTTATTAGCGAGCGGCGCACATGGGCTTCTTCAGGTACTGCCTCATTTGATTTCTTTTCCGTCCGAGAAAATCTCAGCAGTCTCCCAGGGTGGGTGGTAGGCGGGTGCTCTGGTGTGGTTTGCTCCTTCTTTCCTGTCAAACATCTATCGTCCTGATCTCTCCTTCTTTTTTTTTTGTTTTTTGTTTTGTTACTCGCTTGTTCGCTTGTAACACCTGCTCTAATCTTCGGCACTTATATGACCTTATTGTGTTGCAAGTGTTGTAAAACTCTTAATAACATTAAAATTTCCCGGGAAACCACCTTTCTGTTGCTTCGATTCTAGTCCATGTACTAACATTATATGCTTATAAACGTTGATCAGTGGGTGGTTGGCGGGTGCTCTGGTGTGGTTTGCTCCTTCTTTCCTATCAAACATCTATCGTCTTTATCTTTCCCTCCTTCTTTTTTTTTTTGTGTTTGTTACTCCCTTTGTAACACTCTAATCTTCTGGCACTCATATGACCTTATTGTGTTGCAAGTGCCGTAAAACTCTTACTAAAAGTAAAATCTCCCAGGAAACCACATTTCCGTTGCTTCGATTCTAGTCCATGTACTAACGACTATATAATCTTATAAACTTTGATCCCTAGCCTGCGATAGAGCCGGTCGTTTATTGGCGATCAATGTCCTGTCTCTCCGGTGTGGAGCAGCCGTTGATTCTCGTATCACATTTATCTACTGGCGCCGGGGACTTGGGGAGCCGTCAGATCTATAGGGGTGGGCAAAATCTGGATAATCTATAATAGGATAACCGGATAATTCTCAATCAAACATTGTCCGAATTCAGACTCTTTAACTCTCTTTCCTGACCCGTTTGCCGAAGTGGGTGCACCCATTTGTTGAAGTGATGCTAACCCGTTTGTCGAAGTGGTTCAAACCCATTTGCCGAAGCGGTTCATATCATATTATTTGCCGAAGTGTTGCTCCAACATGCTATCCGGATTTTGCTAAAACGACTCATTGCCCAGCCGTACAGATCTAGTAATTACAATACAAATTGGCAAGCCACCGCCCTGGCTCAGTTGGCCGTCGACGTGTGTGACGCAACGATTATCTGGCCACTTTCATGAGGTCTGCGATCTCTTCTTTCCATATTGTGTTCTCACAAGGAGGAAATTCGCTAATAGTAACGACATCACCCTTACCACAACCCGTACAAACACACTTTTTTTTTCTTTGTTTGA
>NW_004798117.1:36915-38408 GCF_000002075.1 Aplysia californica | reverse complement strand
CCTACCCCTACCCCTACCCCTACCCCTACCCCAAGCCCTCAATTCTGCTCTGTCTCATAGTGGTCGCTCGTTACGGAAGTCCTCCCCAAACAGGAAAGTTTTCACCCTTTCTCCATTAATCCTACCCACTCACCTCCTTTTTGTCAGTGAAGATGTATCCTCACCACCCCTCTCCGACGACACTGAATAAAGTTGTGACATTATCTTGCCGTAAGATTGAGGAATAGCGTGTCTCGGCACAACCAACAAAGTAGATCTAGAATCTTTGGGACTCCCCGTTCAGTGCGTCATGTTAGCTACTTCTGTGCGTCTTTCTTAGTCTGCCGACATTTTCTATGACTTATACCCCCCCCCCCCCCCAATGTTGTAATCATATGTCTAGCTTGGCGTCTTCCTTTAGCATTTCTTTCCATTTCATTTTTAAATGGGCGATTATTTGGGGTTAAATGGGCGATTGTTTGGGGTTTAAATCAAACTCCGCACAACCAGGGTCCTGGGGTAACGTTAGGCACTTAGCTGTAGCACACAGAAGCCCCCGAGTTCGATTCCCACGTGGGAAGACTTTTTTTATTGAGTATGTCAGTCTTTCGGCTGAAACATTCATGCGGGACTACCGAGCGTATGGCCCCGGTTCAAATCCCAGACTGGACGTTCTTGAATTCGGGTCATTTTATGGAATTGTCAAGCCTCTATCAGGAATTTTTTTTTTATATTCATCTAAAACTTGTTTTTTAATTGTTTCGATCTTTCTTTTGACCCTTCCCAAAAAACTGAACCCAACTTTTTTGTATACGCTGCTCAAAATATCCCCTATTTTGTCCGCTCAAAATATCCCCGGGAGGACTTCCGTAACGAGCGACCACCATAAGACAGAGCAGAATTGAGGGATAGGGGTAGGGGTATATCTAGGGATAGGGGTAGGGGTAGGGTTAGGGGTAGGGTTAGTGGTAGGGGTAGATCTAGGGCTAGGGGTAGGGGTAGATCTAGGGATAGGGGTAGGGGTAGATCTAGGGATAGGGGTTGATCTAGGGATAGGGGTAGGGGTAGGGTTAGGGGTAGGGTTGGGGTTAGGGTTTGGGTAAGGGTTAGGGTTTGGGTCAGGGGTTGGGTTAGGGTTAGGGTTAGGGTTATGCGTCTTCTTTATTGTTTGATGGGGTGGTCGCTCGTTACGGAAGTCCTTCCATATCCCCTATTTTGTGTGTTGTTGGAAGACCAGCCCTCTGTTAACAGGGGCATGAAACCCATACACTTACTGTACCTTTTTATTGGTATGTCCAACTTCTTTTCTTTCCTTTATTTGTTTCAGTCTACTTGTGTTACTTGACGATCTCACTTTACCAAACTAAATCGCCGTTTCCGTGTCAAAGTACTCCGATTCGCTCATATTCAAACCTCAAATTTGTCCAGTAGGGTGTTTGGTGGGTGCTCTGGGGTTTGGTTTTGTTTTTTTCTTTCCAAAAGTCTTTTTCGTTGGGGATTTTTTTTTTTGGGGG
>NW_004798117.1:35175-36815 GCF_000002075.1 Aplysia californica | reverse complement strand
GAATGTTTCGGAGTGTTCTATGGTCTGCTGGGGTAATAATATACATGTAGTGTAAAGCGCATAGAGCCTGCTGTTGAGCGGGGATATGCGCTATACAATGCTATTATCTATTTGTGGTGGCCCAATTTTGCTATTCAAAAGGCTTTACAATGGCTGCATCGATCGACATGCGGTTTTCGCCAAAAGATTCTTTGAAATATTCTCCAGATCATGACGCCCTCTGTTTTTTCAGTTTTTAAGACAGTTTTGCTGCAAAAAGCTAAATTTCTTTATTTCGCCGATCGCTTTTGTAGGCCGACGCTTCTGTCTCTTTCATTTTAGAAAAGGAGGTTTCCGGTCACTAACCGTGCGCCCTGTTTTGAGAGTATCTAAACCTTCTAATTTTTGCATCTCTCAAAGTGCATTGCTCCATTCCTGTAGACTGTAATATCATAAGCCAATAACTTTGGGCTGACGTTAATGCACCGATCATTCCTTTCATCGAAAGGGGGCCCTGCAAGTGCTATCTATTATTATTCTTATTACGTCTTTTTTTCTTTTCCTTCTTCCTTGTTTGTGTCTGTCGCTGACTATTTCAGTGCTCTATGAAACATTATCGTTATCGCGTCGTTGTGCTTTTCTGTTCTGAATATTAAAAAAAACCCAGACACATAAAAGCAAACACATAAACAAGCAAACAAAGCCTGTTTTATCCAGAGGGATGTTGGGTTCTACTCTGCCCGATTCAACCCTAATTGGGGCGTAAAACAGTACCCATTTAATCTCTTCCCCCCCCCCCTTCACTGTTGCCCGGGGTTCATTGCTTGTTGGTGGATGATAGCCCCTCTTCTCTTTCTCCCCGCCTTGAGCTTGTGTTGGAAAGCGACATTCTCACATTACTGGGCCAGACAGATAATACCATGGAAGCCTGCCTCCTAAATTATCAAAAAAAGTGGCGTAAAAATATGTCAACTTTTCAAATCTTGTAGGTTTTTGTGAGTTGGATCCGGATTGTGCTGATGAGGGTGTCAAACATTTTAACCTATCCAGTTTTATAATGTACGTTTGTTTGTTTGTTTGTTTGTTGATTGGTTGGTAGGTTGGTTGGTTGGTGTGTAGTGGGTGGGCGGGTGGGTGAGTGGGTTGGTTGGTTCGTTGGTTGTTGTTGAAAGGAGAAGTAGAAAAAGTGGGTGGTTGGCGGGTGCTCTGGTGTGGTTTGCTCCTTCTTTCCAATCAAACAACTATCGTCTTTATCTCTCCTCCTTCTTGTTAATGTTTGTTACTCTCTCGTAACACCTCTAATCTTTGGCGCTTATATGACCTTATTGAAAGTTATTGTGTTGCAAGTGCCGTAAAACTCTTAATAAAACTAAATCAAAAGTAGAACAAAGGCTGAAGAAAACACAGTAAGACATCCAGACTTTGTTGATAGCTCTTCTTTAAATTGAACAAAATGACGGTACAAAAATGCAGGGGAACAATACGTTTGTCATGGCAACAGACTTGAGTCATGGTTGTAGCAATGAGAGTTTTCCATTCACAAAATGTGTTGTACAATCAACAGACGAGAGAGAGAGGGGGAGAGAGAGAGAGAGAGGGAGAGAGAGAGAGAGAGGGAGAGATAGATAGAGAGAGAGGGGGAGAGGGAGAGAGAGAGAGAG
>NW_004798117.1:32820-34480 GCF_000002075.1 Aplysia californica | reverse complement strand
CTCTCTCTCTCTCTCTCTCTCTCTCTCTCTCTCTCTCTCTCTCTCTCTCTCCCTCTCTCTCTTTCTCTCCCACCTCTCTTTCTCCCTCCCCCTGTCTCTCCCTCTCTCTATCACTCTCACTCTTTCTGTCTCTCTCTCTCACACATGACACACACACACGCACGCACGCACGCGGCGCTCATACAGAGGAACATGCTCACGTGCACACATAATATTTATAAAATTCACAAACGTCATGTATTTTATCATGCAATTGAACGACAATGACATTAGTAGTACATGTAGTAGTCAACAAACAAATAAACACCTTGGTCCAGACTATAAAAAAAAAAAGTAATAAGGACAATGATTCTGCGATCAGCTGATAGTAAAATATGTTTCTGTGAACAGAGTGGTTTACTTGAATCTCTTTTGTGCGAGTGGTTCATGAGTGCTCTGGTGTGGTTTTCTCCTTCTTTCCTATCAAACATCTATCATTGTTATGATGATCTCTCTTCCTTCTTTTTGTGTTTTGTTACTCTCTTATTGTAAACAACATCTCTTATCTTCGGCATGTATTCAACAAAATTCAACTAATTGTGTTGCAAATGCCTTAAAACGCTTACCCAAAAAAACAGAATTTCTTCGGGTCATGCTTTAAACACTTGAGTCATTGTCTTCTATATTTCTCTGTGACACTAAACAACTGTCATTTCTCGCTCTGGTTTCTCAAGGGTAGAGGTGGGCAAAATCCGGATAATCTATCAGGATAACCGGATAATTCTCAATGAATCACTATCCGAATTCAGACTCTTTAACTCCCTTTCCTGACCCGTTTGCCGAAGTGGGTGCACCCATGTGTTGAAGTAGTGCTAACCCGTTTGTTAAAGTGGTTCGAACCCTTTTGCCGAAGCGGTTCATGTCATATCATGTGCCGAAGAGGTGCACTGACATGTTATCCGGATTTTTGCTAAAGCGACTCATTGCCCAGCCCTACTCAAGGGGTTTTACGTCAGGTGAGGCAGTCGCTATACCTTGAAGTTGGGAACACTGAGACTTTGGATTTATTAAGTATGTTTAGGCGATTTTAGATATATTCTAGTGGGTGGTTGGCGGGTGCTCTGGTGTGGCATGCTCCTTTTTTCCTATGAAACATCGATCGTACTTATCTCTCCTCCTTTTTTGTGTTTTCTACTCTCTTGTAACCTCTCTAATCTTCGGCGCCTATATGACCTTATTATGTTGCAAGTGCTGTAATATAACGAATTTCTAAGGAAAACCACTGAGGCTTCCCCGACACCAAAGATTCTGGTAGTAAAGAATCTTTGCTGAAACTAAAATGTGACCGGCCGTGGTTCTAAAAATAGTTTCCGTGTGGTCAGCTAATGATTATAAATACATGTACACGGTCTCTGTTGTCAGCAACACGCCCAGAACACCTGTTGGCTTTACCGGTCATCTCCACCCAGAGTGTACATTGATTAAACGTTGCTCGCTGGCGTTTGCCCAAAGATCGTGTGGTAGTAGCAAAGAACGTGGCCAATATTTGGTAGTACATGTAGTAGAGAATCTTTGGTTTGACTGGAGAGGGGTTGATGTTATTCTTGTAATAACACCAGGAAGCTGAACAGAATCTCCTTCTCCCCAAAATGAATTTTATATATATAACATATATACATAT
>NW_004798117.1:30948-32720 GCF_000002075.1 Aplysia californica | reverse complement strand
ATCAATAGGTGAATGAATAAATAGATTATAGATAAAGGATAGACGCGTAAATAATAAATACATACGCAGGTAAATAAATGCGTAAGTTGATAAATTATAAACAGATAGTGTTTCCCCCACATTATAATCTATCTTACTTTTTTTTAGTATGTGTCTTACGGCGCTCGCAACTGCATAAGGTCATATGAGCGCGCGGGCCTTGCTCTTTGGGACATTCAGTGGTTTGAGTTTCAGTTTGGTGGGAAAAAAAGTTTTACGGCGCTCGCAGCAGCATAAGGTCATATTATGACCGCGCGGGACACAAGTTAGTTGTTTTTACTTTAGTTTCGAGCACGACTTGGTTTTACTTTGCGAGTCAAAATGGTTTGAATTCTTCTGTTTTGGGGAGCAGTCGTCTTAAAAATTAGTCGGGTTGTTTTTTTTAAACAGCAGTTCGTGAGTGGCGAAGAGTTTATTACAACATTAATTATACATTGTCATACCATGGGTTTACGAAGTCGCAGAGCTTTTCCTACTTCATATCTCTGTCTCCGTGGTTTGATGCACTCCGCATAATTTAGCCAAATTTGATCAATTTTTTTCATAATTTCTGATTATTTTTCTTTATCATTCTTTGTTAAAATTAACAGAATCGCATAATTCCACATTTTTGGGCTCAGTTTGCATAATTTCAGAATTTTTCTTGCATAAAACGACGGGGACAGATTTCGGTACTCAGTCTCTCTAGATCTGAGGGTGGTTCGCGGGTGCTCTGGTGTGGTTTGCTTCTTCTTTCCTATCAAACACCTATCATCCTTATCTCCCCTCCTTCTTTTGTTGTGTTTGTTACTCTCTTGTTACACCTTTAATCTACGGCACTTATGACCGTGTTGTGTTGCAAGTGCCGTAAAACTCTTACTAAAACTTAAAAAAGTCTCTCCAGTTCTATACTTGTTTAATGATCTTAATCATTTTTATTACAGTTCTATACTTGGCAGAGGCTGAAGCAGCGCCCGGATCTAAACATAGATGGCTGGTGCCTCTGTAATGATTAATGATTATTAAGATTAAGGGCTCTACTCTAGACATTCGTGAGCGTGAGTTGGTATGGCGCACACGTGCGGTTGCGTGCGTGCGTGCGCTCATGTTTTCTTACACTTACACATCATGCCACCCCCCACCCCCACCCCCTCTTCTCCCCAAGCCTCCCCGTTTCCCGCTTAATCAACTCTAATGTGGCACGGACTAATGTAAAGCCTGCTGTTCCCAGCTCATTGTCCGGAAGTGAATGGCGTGCGAACAGCTCATCAAGGGGCGTGTGCGTGTGTGTTTGTGTGTGTGTCAAGGAGCTTACTGTAACCTCCTTGGTGTGGGTGTGTATGTGTGTGTTTATCTGGGTGTATTTTGTGTGCAAGTGTGCGTGTGTGTGTGTGTGTGTGTGTGTGTGTGTGTGTGTGTGTGTGTGTGTGTGTGAGTGTGTGGGTGGGTGTGGATGGTTTAAGTGTTTATCTGTGGGTGTATGTGTGTTTGTGTGTATGTATGTTGGGGTGGGGGTATCTCTGTGTAGGTGTGTGTGTGTGTGTGTGTGTGTGTGTGTGTGTGTATATTTGTTTGTATGTGTGTGTGCGGGCGTGCCTATGTTTGTGTATGCATGCATGTGGATACAATATATGTGTGTATTTTAATCTGTATTATTTGTATTTTGTGTGTGTGTGCTGTGTTTGTGTATGCACGCGCAAGCGATCGATCGAATATGATGAATGTTTAAAAAACTGCAAAAAGGGGGTTGGGGT
>NW_004798117.1:23870-28801 GCF_000002075.1 Aplysia californica | reverse complement strand
CACACACACACACACACACACACACACACACACACACACACAACACAAAAACAACATCAACTGTACAATTTAAATGAACTGACGTCTGATATTCGGTCATGACTCATCGTGTGCTCTCTTTGAAAACTTCCAGCTCTATTTATAGCCCTGATGGTGAAAAAAAAAAATCTCTAAAAATAAAGAACTGCGTTAATTAGTTGCATGTTATGAGAGATGATTTCATGGGTCACCTGTCCCCAGATGGGTGTGATAATTAAGTGATTATGAGAATTATATTATAACGTAATAACGATCTGCATTGGGCAACAACGATGATGTAACGTAGCTGTAAAGAATTCCACGAGCAGTCGAAATAATTACTGTTGTGTAATGAGTAATGTAATGATAATTATTGTTGTGTAATGTAATGAAAATTATTACTCATGTCGACTCTAAATCAACCAATCAATGGTGGAACGAAACAATGTTAAAAAGTCGTGTGTTATTCTAACAAAAACTCAGTAGGAAAGACTTCTCGTGCAATTAAATCATCTCAATGGAAATATCATGAATCAAAATATGGTCTCAGTCTGGATGGTTGGTGTCGTGAAGGAATGTTTGAGAACCCTTCGTCATTAAATCTCGGTACTGCTCGACTCACGCATGACTCACTGTGTGTGCGTGCTGTACAGTTATTAGAGTTTCTTTCCGCGCTTGTATCATGGCGTACTTCAAGGTCGATATGTGTCATCATTCTTGTCAAAAAAAAGTTCACAAAATCTCATTCAGCCTGTCAGCCTGTCTTAGGGGGAAAAGGAACTAATTCCTTTATATAATAATAATATGATATATATATAATTAATATGCTCTGGGCATGTCTTTTCTCTTTTTATACAAGGACAATAATATTTTAATATTAAATTATAATCATTATTGTATGGAACAGTTGGAGCATTCATTCTCTGGAAAGTTCTACTATAATGTCTGTCCACTCAGATATTTCTACAAGTATTCCTTCCAACAAAAACAACGACAAGAAAGTTACAGTTGTTTTATTGTAATCATGTAATACTTTGCGAGTCTTATTGCACCTTGTGTTTAAAGTATTTCCACTGGACGTCGAGTACAGAGTATGGGCTAGAGGGTAGGGTAATAGTGGTCTCTCATTACACTGTATGAGCTAGAGGGTAGGATAGTGGTCTCTCATTTCACAGTCTGTATGAGCTAGAGGGTAATAGTGGTCTCTCATTACACTGTATGAGCTAGAGGGTAGGGTAATAGTGGTCTCTCATTACACAGTCTGTATGAGCTAGAGGATAGGATAGTGGTCTCTCATTACACTGTCTGTATGAGCTAGAGGGTAATAGTGGTCTCTCATTACACAGTCTGTATGAGCTAGAGGATAGGATAGTGGTCTCTCATTACACTGTCTGTATGAGCTAGAGGGTAGGGTAATAGTGGTCTCTCATTACACAGTCTGTAGTTAGATTCTACAAATCCCCCCCCTTCCCCCATCACCTTTGCTGACACTTTTGGCGGTACGTTTTAAATTTCACTTGTACTTAAAATAGTTGGCGTTCAGCAGACTTGGGGAAACAGTAATGAGTAATGAGAAAACAATTTTTGCTTCATTCCGTGTTAATTTATTTTAAAAAGCGCATTCTTTTGAAAAAGTACTGTACTGTCATCCAGAAAGAGGAAGAAGAAAAAAGTTCAGCAATGCGTAGATGTCAGGTGTGCATTATAATCATTGTCGACCCGACCCAGCCCTGTGTACACAACACACACACACACGTACTGTGACATAGCTAGTTCATGTACAATGTAGTTTGAAACTTCTGAATAATATGTTATTATTGAGCAAAGTTCATAGTTTATGTCATGCATTTATTCGCCTCGTACACGTACACATACACGTATTTCCACACACAGGAAGTGAACCACTGATGCTGTCGTACTGGAATACAACCAAGTATGGAGAGATGATTCTTTTCAGGTGCTCCTAAAGCAGCGGAATTTTCGTTTTCCCCTAACTCTCCCTCTTTTTTTTTTTCCTGAAACAATTTTCAAAATTGAATCTTGGAATTGCTTTCTATGCTAGTTCCGAACATTGAGTACTGAGAGTACTGAGAGCCCCATCTTCTAAAATAATACAAAGTTCCTTTGGCATGACTTCCTTGATGGTGGTTGGCGGGTGCTCTGGTGTGGTTTGCGTCTTCTTTCCCAATCAAACATCTACCGTCTTATCTCCCCTCCTTCTTTTATGTTTGTTACTCTCTTGTAAAACCTCTAATCTTCTGCGCTTATATATGACGTTTTTGAGTTGCAAGTGCCGTAAAACACTTACTAAAACCACTTTTTTAAAAAACAGACTTCCTTTATCTCAACTTTTCCCTCATGCCTCAAATTTCCCCTTATCTACTAAGTCCTATCCCAGTACGACAAGCTCAAGGTTCACGGTTCAAATCCCTCTGGCTTCACTCCACTGGACATCACTGGTTGGGCGAGACTCTCTCGTCTTGCTGTAGTTTGGGTTTGGAGTGACAGGAAAGCAACACCGCCCGAGTAATCCTTTACTTTACTGGAACAATTGTGGTTCATTTTCCACGGTGTGTGCAGTTTTCCGTTCGTGTTTGTTGTACTACTCCTCCTATGGCTTGCACATTTCCGCTGACAAGGTATCCGAGAGTGGGCCCAGAGTATCCAACTGTCAATTGTTGGCCACATTCTCAGTGGACCGAAGTGTTGGGGAGTTTTGGGGGTGGGGGGCGGGGAGAAAATGTATTCATTTCCTCATGTTATTTAGAAGCTCCTTTATGTGACGTTGAGAAAGTGAGGTTCCTTATTTCCACGTTCCATATAGAAACTCATTTGAGTGATCCTGGGAAAAAGAACCCATCTGACTGATTTTGGGAAAGGAAGGTTCCTTATTCCCACGTTCCATTAGGACCCCATTCGAGTAATCCTGGGATAACGAACCCATCCGAGTGGTTTTGGGACAGGAAAGTTCCTTATTTTCGAAGTGTAACATTTAGGAACTCCTTCGTGTAGTGTTCACGTTACTAAGTACCCCCTTGTCGGTGGGTAGTAACACACGGCGAGAAATGCACCACCGTGTTTGGACCCTGTGAATAAATCCTGGCATTTCCAGATGCCGGCCGTTCTTCGCCTCTAAGAAAAGCCCACGTCTTCAACCGCACGCACACACACCATAATTTGAGGGTTAGGGTAAGTAATCCTTTCCGTAGCAGGCGAAGAGATACATCGGTGCCAATCTCCACACCTTTTAAACGTGTACTGATAATTCATTCGTGATAGGAACAGGGTTCTGAATTTATATTGGCAAGTTTTTTTTGACTGATTCTTCTCGCCAACCCTGATGATGTCTTCCATGGACATTTTCGACCCTGGCGTCGTCATTGCTCTGTGCAGATGGAGTCACGCGTGTGTGTGTGTGTCGTGTGTGTGTGTGTGTGTGTGTGTGTGTGTGTGTGTGTGTGTGTGTGTGTGTGCGTCTCTGTGTGTGTGAGCGTTTGTGTGTGTGTGTGTGAGCGTGGGCGATGATGGCGGGGCGTAGGCGGCGCTGGGTGTAGATAGAGCGTGTTAATCCCGCCAGGCGTGTCAGACAGGGGTGCCGGGCGTGATGCCGTAGCTCTGGCTGTACTGGTGCGCCTCGGGAGACGTGATGTAGTCTCCGCCCGCGCCGCTGTCCTGTGGGGTCAGCTCCATGTACTCACGGGACTGGAACAGCCGGGGTGGCTTGCGGGGACCCGTGTTGGTGGGCTGTGGCGGGGCGGGGCCGGTGGCGAGCGGCGAGTAGCCCAGGTTACCCACGGACATGCTCTTCTTCCCCGGCGTGATGCGGTGGGGCGGCGGCGGTGGCGTGGCGCCGGGATAGCGCATGTCGCGGTAGTCGCGGTAGTCTATCGTGTTGGGCACGGGCCGGTGGTAGCCGTAGATGTCCGCCGTTCCCGCGCGCGGGCTGCCCTCGATGGAGTAAGGGTTCTCCGACATCGCGTAGCGTGGCGCCAACGCCAGCGTGGAGCGCGTGCTGCCCGGCGTGCGCGGCATGGAGCCGTTGACGCTTGGCGGGTAGTGGAAGCTGCTCAGCCTCTTGGCCGGCTCCCCGCGGCCCCCGCCCCGCTCCCCGCTGCTGTAACTGCTCACGCTCTCGTTCCGCAGGGGAGGCGCGCTGGTGGCCAGACTGTGGAATGCGCTGTTGCCGTCGCCCGCCTGGCTGTAGATGTTGTTGTGATGCTGGTGGTTGGGATTGTGGCTGTAGTTGTTGCTGCTGTGGTGGTGGGGATGCTGCAGGGAGTTGGTGAGCGAGTCGTAGACGGGGTACTGAGCGTAGTCCTCCACGGGTTCGTCCGAGTCAAAGACGGACGGCGTGTAGCGGTCTAGGAGCGGCGTGGCCGAGCCGGCGTGCGAGCTCTCGTAGCGGGAGCTGGGCTGGCGGGGCGGGTAGCCGTGGTGGGGCGGGGCGTGGTTGGCGACGGGGAGGGGCGGCGGGGGGGTGTACTCGTCGCCGGGGTCCGTGATCTCGCTGCCAAAGGAGACGTAGGTGTTTCCGTTGTTGAAGGGGGAGCCGGGCTGCTCGAAGATGTACAGCGGCTCCGACTCGTCCAGGTCCAGAGGACGTTTGAGCGCCGTGAGGTTGCTGTCGTTGGTGTGGTCGGAGGCGGAGCAGTGGTCTTCCTCGTGGCCGCCGTCCACCTGGTCCTCCATCTTGCCGCTGCCCAGTTTGGAGGCGTCCAGGTCTTTGTTGCTCACAACCTCGCTGTGGGGGGAGACGAGTTGGACAACCGTTAGGAGGGGGAGGGGGAGGAGGAGGAGGAGGAGAAGACAAAGAAAAAGAAGAAGAAAAAGAAGAAGAAGAAGAAGAAGAAGAAGAAGAAGAAGAAAAAGAAGAAGAAGAAGAAGAGGAAGAAGAAGAAGACGAAGAGGAAGAA
>NW_004798117.1:19687-23770 GCF_000002075.1 Aplysia californica | reverse complement strand
TGTGTGTGTGCGTCTCTGTGTGTGTTTGTGTTTGTGTGTGTGCGTATTTGTGAATGTGTGTGTGTGCGCGTGTTTCAACGTTCCAGTAGAAAGATCGAAATACTCAATAAATCCCCCTCGCCCCTTTTCATTAACATAGGAAACGAACTCGGGTCTTCTGCATGCTACTGTGGAGCACCCAAAAGCTACACCATAGATGTCCGTGCGCCTCTTTACGCAAACAAACAGATGTAGCAAAATTTAGGATTTATGTGTGTCTTGCTTTCGCAAAGAAATCTTATCTTATCTTATCTTAGCTTAGTAAGGACTACTTCAGAAGTAAGTAAAAAATTAACTAACTGACACATGCTTTTCCCTTCCTCTAATTAAAACAGAAACAAAACAAAATAAAATAATTCTCTAATCTTTTTTGTTTCTTTTGCTAGTGCGAAAAGTTTTTGTACCTTGGCCTTGTCCTAATCAAAGAAAGAGAGATTATTGACGAGCGAGTATTGATTGAATTGTTAAGACAGTGTTCGAAAAAAGGGAGTTGTGTAGAAATGACAATTGATCTCTCATCTGAGACGAAAAATGTTTGTCAAAAGAATAACTTCTTTAACCCTGAATGAAAAGGACATGATGCAGATGGCAGAAAGGCTGATGTTATTGTTTTGTTTATTCATTGTTGTTGTTGTTGTTGTTGTTGTTGCTGTTTGGAAAGTTGTTTTGATTTAGTTTTTTGTTGTCATTTGAGGGAGTTGGTGTTGGTTGGTTGTTCTTTTTAATTATTATTTTTTTGCATCCTTGGTTGGGAGAAGGGTTTTTGTTTTGTTTTGTCTTTCTAGGGTGAAGGTATGCGTTTAGTGCCTAACCTAAACACAGATAGACCTTTTCTAAGACGAAGCATTTTGCAGAATTGTTTTATATAAATAAGACAAAGGAGAAGAATAATCAAATCTAAATGTTTTTGGATTTATGTCCCCATCGACACAATTAAGATCCTTTAGGAGGCCGGCTTAGTCTTTGTCTGTCAAGACAACATGAGAGGAGAGGGATCAACGCCGCAACAGAAAGATCTAGATACTCTATAAATATTATCCCTACTTAGGAATCGAACTCAGGTCTTTTGCGTACGATAATGAAGCGCCTAACCGCTACACCACAACCCCTGCCCCCCTCCCCCCCCGGGGGTGGGAAGGAGTGTGGAGTGCGAGTCCAGACCTCCCATATATATGTGAATCTATATTCAGCTACTGAACTGTCAGTGGCTTTTGAGTTGTCCGTATATCGCAAACTTATTAACTAATACAGTTGCATGCGTTTTGATAAGGACATTGGTTGGCCTGGTAAATACATCATTCTGTTTATTTTGTTGCTGATTTTTGTTTGTATGGCATATATCTGTTTCGAAGGAACGATTCAGAAAGCATATGCCTCACGAAACAGCCAAAACTATAATCCCCACCCCACCCCACCCCTCTTTTTGCACTGGGTAAAAATACATATACAAGATATAGACACTTAAAGAAAATGTGTTTTGTTCTGTTGTTGTTTCTTTTGGTTAAATCTCACACATCTGTTGCCATGAATATATACAAAAAGCATGAAGCATTATGTTTTGTTGCCACAGAAACATCCAGAAAGCATCTACCCCACAAAATAAGCAAACCTACCCACCCCCCTCCCAAACACCCAAGGCATAGACATTAAAAGAAGAGAAAAAAAGGACTTATCTGTCTTAAAAAAAGGCAACAGCTCATAGTCAACTGAAAGAAGGAAAATGAAACATCCTAACAAAACAAACGAGGAGTGAGGGAGGGGAAAGGGGGCTCGTTATGGTTGTTGATTACCTACAGACAGAGGATTTCTAAATGTATCCATGTACTGATCTACTCCCTGGTCTGTCATTTGAGCTGCAGTTCTGGTCAATTTTTGCTATAGCCGGCATCTACTTTTGTCCCTTTTAAAAGTCTAAAATTTTTGTACGGCCCGACTACATGCATTTCCATACGGAGCATTAATTAAGAGTCGTACTGACAAAAATGAGTTAATTCTCGGATTTTAGCCTAATGGACAAAGACGTATACGTCAATTTTATAGGTTTGGTTTGTACAAATTGTTACACGAAATGATTTTAAAAAACGAAACATGTTTAACTTGAAGAAACTGATATCGTTTGAAAAATGGACAAATTTGATTGATATGTCTATTTTAGCCCGAGTCTCCATGTCGTGGACATGCGAGAAGGAACTCGTTTTGTCAGCACGCCTCCTAATAATAGCTGTCACTACCAGTGTCAATGACCAGAATGGTCCCCACTGCCTGTCAAAATTACCACATTGCCCACGAGTGAAAGATATCGCCAGGGGGCTCTCGTGGCCCAGAGGTCAAGGTGTTTGCCTCTCATTCAAAGGTCCCGGGTTCGGATCCGGGTAGCGACCGAAACATTTTCTTCTCTAAAATTGTCTCGTTTCACCTCCTTTCCTGCTCTATATCAATGTCTCCACTTTCTGCTCTAAACCCTTCACCTTCTTTGCCCCCTCCTCTGGGCTCCTGACTCTTTCTGCAGCCTTTCTACTGCTTCTCGTTGGCTCCTTCTTACTGCTGTCTTTCCGCCACACCCCTCATCTTCTGGTAGGAAAGATCTATAATATCTAGCCTTCTCGGACAAAGGTGAAAAATCTCGGAGGTCCAGTGTGCAAGTTGCGCGCTTTAAAAGGTCAATTGGTGGTCTAAAATCGATAAGAGTAGGCTTCGGCCGCCCCCCGGGAAAAATTCTAAATTTCCTACCAAATGAAAATGCTTAGTGTGTCCCGCGCGCTCATATGACCTTATGCAGTTGTGATCGCCGTAAAACACTTACCGAAAAAAAAGATGTTGCCCAGGTTGGCAAGCTAGCCCTGCCCTAGGGCATTAGACAAAAACAAGGTGCCCATTGAGGGTGGGATCGGGTCGGGTCGGGATGGTCGCCGACTTGTCACCTACCCCCCGGGGCGGTGCCACTGACTGAAGTGTCTTTACATTCCCAAAGGGAGACATTTCTTGTTCTAATGCACAGTCTCTCTCTTGCCCTTTTTAACTCCCAGTGGAGCACAGGCCATCAATAACATTACTCAAGCAAAGCCTGTCCTGAGCATCCTTTTCTATCTGTTTCCATGATGTCCCCGCTTTTTCAATTTCCGCTTGTACCGCTCGCCTCCATGTCATCTTTGGTCTTCCCTTCTTACGCTTTCCTTGTGGGTTCCAAGTTAAAGCCTGTCTGATGATGCTTTAATGCACAGTAGAATTGTAAATATGCTGATCCAACAATGTCATGCTCATAACTGTACCTGAACTACAGCAGGGAACTGCTGCTTTTTCTTTCCTTATCCTTACTATCGTCATTTTCCTCTACTTCTTTTGTCTGTTTGTCATACTCTTGTGACCCGCTATTTCCGGGGTGCCTTGATAGTCGAAGCAGACTACCGCCCCGACCCGACCCGACCCGATCCTCAAATGGGCACCCCGTATAAGGCTGTAAACTGATACAGTTTTACATCGCTTGAAGTACCATCTGGTCGAAAATGTGTAACGACATTGTACACGTTAAATACGGTTTAACTCCCCTGGTGAAGTTATTTGAGAGGAGGAGAGATGGGACTACAATTGTACAAAATATTTTTGTTTTATGATGTTTTCAGTCAGTTTCAATCTGGGGACATGAATGTCATCAACAAAGGTACAGGCGTAGTCCTAATATTATTTATTAATATTTCATGTTGTGTGTATTGCAAAACCAAAAAGAATATTCTGTTGTTATTGCGCTGTTATGGTGAAATAGAATAGTGCTAGTTTTAGGTAAACTAAATAACAAACTGCCCATACTGAACATAAAGCTGTACATTTATCTACCTCTTCTTATCATTTATATAATGCTGTTTTAGTATGAGTTTCACGGCACTTGCAACATAATTAGGTCAAGTAAGTGCCAAAAATTAAAGGTGTTACTAGAGAGTAACAAATACAAAAAAAGGAGGAGAGATAAAGACAGTAGATCTATGTGTTTGATAGGAAAGAAGGTGCACACCACATCGGAGCACCCTCCACCCCTCCAACACACACACA
>NW_004798117.1:17526-19587 GCF_000002075.1 Aplysia californica | reverse complement strand
CTTCTTCCTGCTCCTCCTCCTCCTGCTCATCATCATCATCATTATCAAACAATGGCAATAAGAATGGAGTTATTTGGATGAATCAAGTTGCCGCTAAGCATTTTGACAATGAAGCCGAAAAAGAGCCTCGCTCTCGCTCGAAGATTTCTTCGTGCAGTCCGCCAGGCTCCTTACGGAAACCCAAAAAATATCATTATCATCATCATCATCATCATCATCATCATCACCTGTTGTTGATGAAGTGCTGTTTGACATTCTCCACAATGGCGTCCTGCTTCTTCTGCTTCTTCCTCTGCATGCGGTTGACGCTACAGAAGATGAGCACGCCGATGACGATGAGCAGGACGATGCCGGACACCACGGCCACGGCAATGACCACGCTGCGAGTGTCCACGCCGGCCTTGTCGTGATGCTCACCGTTGGAAGGGGCGGGGGTGACCACGCCAAAGTCCACGCCCTCTAGCGTCAGCCGGTACTGCGTGCTGCCCACGCCGCGGATATTTTGGACAAAGCACTCGTATCTGGGGACGCATTTTAGGAGGGGGGGGGGTTGGTTTTAGTTTTAGTAACATTTTTACGGCACTTGAAGCACAATAAGTTAATTGAATAAGTAAGGTCACAAAAGTGCCAAAGAGGTTTTGGTTCAGTAAGAGTTTTACGGTACTTGCAACACAATATATAAGGTCATATTAGTGCAGAAGAAAGGACGCAAAAAAAAAGGGGGACAAACACAAAAAAGGAGGAGAGATAAGGACGACAGATGTTTGACAGGAAAGAAGGAGCAAACCACACCAGAGCACCCGCCAACCACCCGCTTTTCTCAAAACAGCATTTTTGGGGATAGCCCCCTTGAGCTTAAAAGCGACCATTTAGCTTAAATTGAGACAAACTCGTACCTTGCGATATCCTCGTAGCGGAAGTTCCTGATCTTGAGCTCTGAGATCTGCGTCTTCTCGCCGCTGTATCCCTCGACGGCCTGCGAGTCGATGCTGTACTTGAGCGGCTGGCTGGCCGGGTCTATGATCTCCGCGTTGAGCAACCACCGTGCCTCCGCCTCGGGCACTGACGAGTACTTGCACACCAGCGTCACGTTAGCGCCCTCCGCAAGCTCGCGCGTCGAGCTGCTCGTCTTCATCTGCACCTCGCAGGCGAGCTCGTCCATCGGGAGCGTGGCGAAGAGCTTCTCCCGCACGATGGCGGGCCCGTCACAGCGGACAGGGTAGCCCGACGTGTCCCAGACTCCGGCGTCCGTGGCGTTGATCCACCGCCGGAGCCAGCGCATGCGGCAGTCGCAGAACCAGCGGTTGTCGTAGAGCTGCACCTGAGAGACACGCTCCGCCGGGAAGGCGTCGAACGCGTCGTGCGGCAGCGACTTGAGCGCGTTGCGGTGGATCTTGAAGACCTCCATGGCGCGCAGGTTGGCGAAGGCGCCGTGGTCGATGTTGAAGATGGAGTTGCCGCTGAGGTCCAGGTGTTTGAGGTTGACCAGCTGCGAGAAGGCGCCGCTGGGCACGGTGTAGATCTTGTTGCCCGACAGCACCAGCTGTACCAGTGACGTGGACACAGTCCGCAGTGGCGTGGCGGGCACGCCGGCCAACAGGTTGTTGCTGAGATCCAACACGCGCAGGTTGGAGAGACGCTGGAAGGCGCGGTCCTCGATCTGCTGGATGGAGTTGTTGCGCAGCATGAGCTGGCCGATGAACGGGTAGGAGATGAAGCTTTGGTTGGCCAGCACGGGCAGAAAGTTGGTGCTGAGGTCAAGGGTCAGGATGTTCTTGTGGAGGCCCCAGGGCACGAAGCTGAGCCGTCGCGCGCTGCAGTTGGCCAGAGTGTGAGCAGAGTTGTAGCTGCACGCGCTCGACGCCGCCACTGCAGGGATCACCACTGCTAGCGCCCACAGGAGGGAACAGAAGACAGGGAGACTCGTGGAGAACCACGACACAGACACTTTCCTCCGTCTCCTGGAGGTCGGACAGGTGAGGTCGTGATCTCCCCGCGGACAGCTAGATGAGGGTTGTTGGTGAGCCATGATGGGTTGTTGGGGGGGGGGGGGGGGGGGTA
>NW_004798117.1:15283-17426 GCF_000002075.1 Aplysia californica | reverse complement strand
GGTAGTATTCACCAGGGGGGATTCTGGCCAGATAACAAACACGTCGACCTTCTAATCACATCCGTCATTATACTACAGTCACGTGACGCTGTTTCCAGAACAGGCCGTCAACAAAAGAAAATGTATCACCTCCATACTTCGTATTCTCAATGAATAAAAACCTCAGTCTCTCATATTCTGGTTAAATATACGACCGATTCTGTACTGAATAAAAAACCAAACCAAACTCTGAAGAAGAAGAAAAGAAGAAAAAGCAATCTTCCCGGCCTAATGGCAGTGGCTGTGGGGGCGTTGATGGTATAGTCTCGCTCTCGGCTTAGGGCGATGACAGGCGCTGTGGCCCTGTGGCTTTTGTTGGAGGATTCTGATCTCGGTGCGTGTCCATTAAGGCAGGAGGGTGGGGGGTGGGGGCATGACACCAGAGGCTGGTGGTGTCCGGGGGTCTCCCCGTTAATGACGGGTCCGGCAGGGGGCCACACAATCACACAGCCCCGCGCGCATCGCCAGCGCGTGACACACCGTTACTGCAGCGTGACAGCGTTACAACCTCACCCCCTCGCGCTCTCCGTCACTTCTGCTTTTGGGCATGATCTGCTCTTCTCCCTCTCTCTCCGTTGTTTCTTTCTTTGTGCGTGGGTTTTTTTCCGCCTTCTGACGTTAACCAAAGTTATTCTTGCTGTTACAACGAGGTTTTTCTGCCTTCTGCTGCTGTTATCCAAAGTTATCGGTGTTGTTACGGCGCGCTCCAAAGTTATCGGTGCTGTTACGACAAGTTTACGCTCCGTGAAGCTCCCCCCGTTTATCGTCACGAAGCCAGCCCGGTCATTGAGCAGACGCTGTGATTGTCAATGAAACAGCTCCCAGTGGTGGTGTTGATGGGAGGCGTCTCCTTCCTCCTTTCTCCCTGGCTTACCGTCACGGCTTTGTTGACTCCACCTGGCAATTTCCTCGTCCCGCGTTTCTCTCGTCTCGGGACGGTTGTTTCTGTTTGTCTGGTGTGTTCAGAGTGTGTTGTTGTAGCTGTAGTGTGTAGTGTGTGTGTTGTTGTGGTTAAAGTGTAACCGGTGTTTTGTGGTTAGCGTGTTGTCAGTGTGTTGTTGTGGTTAGTGTGTAGCTGGTGTGTTGTTGTGATTAGCGTGTAGTCGGTGTGTTGCGTTGTTGCGTGTCAGAAGAGCACCTGCAGAGAGATAAAAAGAAAGATTGTTCCACACGTACATGATGTATTTATAGCCCCAACTTATAGCGTTACTCTCGAGGGCAGGTGACAGATTATAAGAAATACAATCGTTTAGTTTTAGTCCGTTTTACAGCACTTGCAACACAGAAATATAACATGTCATATTACAGGTTCCATCGATTAAAGGTTTAACAAGATAACAGCAACATACAAGAAAGAAAAAAAACGGAGGAGATACAGCTGTATTTATAAGGGTGATAGAAGATCCTTAGTTAAGTTTTAGTAGACGTTTTACGGCATAAGGTCATGTATGAGCGCCAGAAAATTAGAGGTGTTACAAGAGAGTAACAAACATAAAAAAAGAAGAAGGGGAGATAAAGACGATATATATGTTTGAATAGGAAAGAAGAAGCTAACCACACCAGAGCACCCGCCAGACACCGACAAATTATACGATTGTCCTAAACCATGTCGAGGATTATAATCACAATTACTATAACAGTGGCGGTGATCTGTTTACTGTCAAAACGAAATGGTCATGAGGAAGTATTAGTGTCGTCGAGTGTAGTCGTTATAAAGTTAGCATATTCTTTTAACAATGACCTTCGTGATCGATTTGTCAATTATGTATGAATCCACACCCTTACAAAAATACGTACCCACGTGCACACCTCATTATTATTGTTTTGGTTCAGTAAGAGTTTTACGGTACTTGCAACACAATATATAAGGTCATATTAGTGCAGAAGAAAGGACGCAAAAAAAAAGGGGGGGGGGGGGTTCAAGTTTTAGTTTTAGAAAGAGTTTTACGGCACTTGCAACACAATTAGGTCATATTTATAAGTGCCGAAGAAGAGATGTGTTACAACAGAGTAACAAACACAAAAAAGGAGGAGAGATAAGGACGACAGATGTTTGACAGGAAAGAAGGAGCAAACCACACCAGAGCACCCGCCAACCACCCGC
>NW_004798117.1:14088-15183 GCF_000002075.1 Aplysia californica | reverse complement strand
TTTGTGTTTTCTTTTCGTTTTCTTTTAGGGGGAGGGTAATGTTAAGGGGGAATGTTTCAGTTTTTAGACAATACACTGCCTTTTCTTTCAGTTCGTTTTAGTTTGAATTAAGGCTCAAGTCATAATATTGATCATGTGACGCTCATATAAAGGGAATGGGAGAGGCCAAGTTATAATGTAATAATAAAGGCAAAGAAGAAAAATAATTACAACGCAAGAAGCAAAATCTTTTGGGACATTTCCTTACCTAATATGATGTGTTTACAAACTCAAACCGAAAGCAATGCCGAATATCACAGATGAAAATCACACGTGGCGTTCACTGAATCCTTTTCTTGGAGCTTCTTAAATGTCTCAAATGAATACAAATGTATCAAACGTTTCTCACGAATCAACCTCCTTAGAGAATCAGCACACTTCAGTAGAAGAACTTGGTGGAATAGAATCTGTGTCAAATATTGCTCCTGGCCTTTTTCGATGTCTGGGGATCTTATGGAAACAACTCAATTAAATTATCTTTACACTTGTTCGTAAATTCACTTTGAAGTAAATCAGACATTATGCCACTCTGAAATCTCTTTGAAAGTAATTTCACTTTTCTTTTCTAACTGCTTTTGAATTGCTTTCATAGTGTCATCAACGCAGATTGGTCACCTCGGATGAAATGTGGGCAGTTCTGGAATGAGACAAGCAGAATTTGTTGAATTGTGAGGAGAAGTCAAAACGTCAACGAGCAGATCTGTGTATGCGCGTGCGGCGCGGCGGTGTCGCTGAGAGTTGTTGACGTGAGTGAGTGAGTGAGTGAGTGGTGGGGCATGCATGCACGCACGTGCTAGTTACTCGCTCCCGCAGAGGTGTTATGAGACAGAAGCTGGGATCAAATAGCACGCAGGATTGTGTGTGTTTGTGTGTGTGTGTGTGTGTGTGTGTGTGTGTGTGTGTGTGTGTGTGTGTGTGTGTGTGTGTGTGTGTGTATGTGAAAGTGTGTGCGTGTGTGTGTGCGTGCGTGCATGCGAGAGTGTCGGTGTGTGTGTCTTGTTTGTGTAGTTGTGTTTGCGTTTGCACATTGTAGTCAGTGTTTGCCTTTCTATTCGT
>NW_004798117.1:10572-12879 GCF_000002075.1 Aplysia californica | reverse complement strand
ACTCACTCACACACACACTCACACACACACTCACTCTATCACTCACTCACTCACTCACTTCAGTCAAGGGGAGAGGCATTGGTGCCGAAAGAAGAAGGAATAAAGAAAGAATACAAACTATTTGTCTCTTTCCTTCACAACGATTCCTCGGCTACTCTCCCCCCCCCCCCCCTCGTCTCCTCCGCCGTGCCTCTGTAATTAATCCAATCAGCAGGATTTGCTTCCCTCGCTAATTGCATGCATCAACATTTACTCACACGCGGCCAGAGATCAACACGCGCCTCGCGACACGCGACATTTGATTGGTCGGCGCCGAGCAGACGCAGGGGGCGTGGTCTTCCTCCCAGCGAGGGTTCTGATTGGCTCCCCACACGAGCGGCGGCGACAGCAGCGAGTGGCTGGGTGTGAAAACAGTGAAGGTTACTCTCATCTGACATAGAGCGGCACTGAGGGCGGGAAAAGAGGGTCCGTCGTCTGCTGAGAACCAGATGCAGACGGTTAGAACTCACGTGACCTGCTTGATCGATACAAGGCGGGCCAAACGGCAGCGTTATGGCGATGTTTCCCCCGGGAAGGGAGTTATGAGCAATGAGGTGCGATGTACGAGATTATCGTTTGTCTGGCATTCCGCTACTGACGGGTGTTGTTATAGACGGTCGACGGTTTAGTGGTACTCCAGACTATCATGCACTGAGTACTTCAGGTCAGGGTGCTCCAGACTATCATTGAGTACTCCAGGGTACCCCAGACCATCACGCACTGAGTACTCCAGAGTGCTCCAGACTATCATTGAGTACTCCGCGGTACTGTATTGAGGTCAAAGTAGCCGCCTCCAAAAAGATTTGAATTGTGTCGGTGGATCTATTATTTTATTTCATAAACAGACATACGGATAGATGGATAGATAGATAGATAGATAGATAGATAGATAGATAGATAGATAGATAGATAGATAGAATATTTGCAGCCTCTTTGCTGAACGGTCTCGTGGCACTAATGTGTAGCTAGGGTACAGTCTCTCATTCCTTTAACCGACATCTGTTCCACAGAATGGCCAAGCTGTTCACTTTATACGCCAACGACATCAGGTCCATCACCACACACAAGTAAACAGTGTGTTCTTTTCCCAACAACCTCGTCTTTCTCCTGGAGAAGAAGTCTGGGTTGAAGTAAATTGCGGACGACAGCTAATGACGAAATTACGAAAGCGACAGGCAAAGTTCATTAAACACACAATGCGGACACAAGCATTCGAGAATATTGTAACAACAGGCAAGTTTAATAGAAAGAGAGGCAGAGTTAGAAAGAGGGAAAATATTATACTAGACACGTCGACAACATGGCTGGGACCAGCAAAGACGCCAGACACGATCGCTGCAACGCAAGACAGAGTGAAGTGGAGGTCCATGATCGCCCACGCCAGTCGGCTAGGCACCGGATTATGATGATAATGAGCGTAAGCTGCTCCTAGGAGAGTAGGGGCTTTTTCGGCCAGACAAGAGCCCGGAGTTGTCCACGCTCTCTTTCTTCGAAATTAAGTACCAGTCTATTTGACTGTTCTTCCCTGATTAACCAAGCTCTACCCGGTCAGTGTTAAGTACCGACCTCAGCATAAGTTAAGGACAACTTGCAAACACTCGGAGTGGTCTTCATGGGTCGACCTGCACGTGAGCGTTCTTGAACTGTCCCTGTGGCTTGATGGTGCTGCCTCAAGCGGACAATGACAGAGTATGACACTGCAAGCCTTCTGGCAACTTCTCGCTCAGGCTCCAACTTCATCCTGCAGCCATACCATAGTTCTGGCACGATCAAAGTCTCTCATCAGCTTATCAGCTTTCTTTATTGAGGCATGTCGATGCGATACTGGATTTTGCACAAAGGGCGGCTTATATTGCCACCAATGTGAGTACAGTTCGAGACCGTACGTCCGTTTATGACGCGCACCAGAAATTTTAACTGAGGAATTCCGTGGTGTCGCACACAAGTCGACCAAAAAGCCTAGCAAATTTAGCTAAAATTTCCCGAGGATTTCAGTGCTACACGTGGTGGTTTTGCCCCTTTAGGAAGCTTTGCAGCACGCAATGGTAACCCATGAACACTTTCAGAACAAAAATTTTTGAAACATTCCTTGCTGTCTTTTTAAGGGATTTTAAAAAACAATTAGGGCTGTCTGTCAAGGCGGTCCTTAACTTATGTTGAAGTCTGTAGTTACCTTGATACATGGAGGTGTCATCTCTGACTCAGAGGATGACGTGTAATGCCCGCCCATCCTTCACAGTCGCGAGTTGCCGTTGTGAGACAAGCAGA
>NW_004798117.1:9434-10472 GCF_000002075.1 Aplysia californica | reverse complement strand
TGTGTGTGTGTGTGTGTGTGTGTGTGTGTGTGTCTGTCTGTCTGTGTGTGATTCTCTCCTGCAACAATGGAAAACTACAAACAGGAACCCTAGAATGTGTGAGAACCGAGCCGGCCGGTTCAGAGATAAGCTAGGAAGAAGGAAGAAAGGAATATCGTTAATCAGCCTTATATAATAACGTATATCATTATTAGATCTACTTGTTGTGGCCTGTACAAGTGGGGAACCAGACAAAAGCAAAGTGTGTGTGAAAACCCAGGATGTGTGCACTTTTATTATTAGGATCTAGGATCTAGATCTAGATCTAGATCTAGTCGTTTTGATTTAAGTTTTTTTCTTTCATTTTTTTGTTTTGCCTCCTAAGTACCATGGTAATTGTGTAAAAGGCTTAATGCCGGTACAACATACGGTATTTTTTTTTTCCTTCACCTAAAACTTTAAATAAACGAAGTGGCTAGCCGTACTTAAGTACGGCTAGACTGCCAGTCTAGCCGTACTTAGATCTAGGTTTGGCCCTATGGACCCAAGCCTGTTAAGTGCACAGGTCTCATTAGATCTATATATATCTAGTAATTATTCAGGTTCAAATAATGCAAGTCAGTAAGGCACCTTTTGATTTTGTCTGAAATACAAATACTTTAGGCATTGCGAACTAACAATTTCATTTACAATTCAGCCATCAATATTAAGTACGGTTAGCCTGACAGTCTAGCCGTACTTATCTTAGGCCCTATTAACATTAGAAAACAGGAGGTTTAAAATACATGCACTGTCATTAAGGCACCTGGTTTCGTCTCAAATACAAATACTTTAGGTACTGCATACTGAAAATTTATATATTTACAATTCAGTAGGCCTATTTTTTTTTAATGGTCAGTCTAGCCATCATATTAAATTAAGAATAAGTACGGCTAGACTGGCAGTCTAGCCGTCATTAAGTACGGCTAGCCTCTTCCTTAAATAAAAGACCGAGAGAACGTTTGGCTGAGGAAAGGAATAAAGGCCTAGAACACAAAAATGATATAATTTATGTTTTGA
>NW_004798117.1:8157-9223 GCF_000002075.1 Aplysia californica | reverse complement strand
ATCGACACATTTTCGATAATTTAGGAGGCGGGTTTCGTGGATATGCTTGTTAGAGTAGGACCAACCCGCTGATTAAATACACCATCCCAGCAGAAAGACCGACATTGAGATACACACACACGATAAAACTTCTCACCGCTCGGGAATCGGACTCGGGTCGGTGAGAAGAAGTCGGGTAAAGATCTACACCTAGCCTTTTTAGGACAACACCTAGCCTTTTTAGGACAGGGGCGAAAAATCTCTGAGGTCCTATGTGCAAGTTGCGCACGTTATAGATCCCTTTGTGGTCTAAATTCGATAAAGGGTAGGCTTCGGCCGCCACCCAGAAAAATTCAAAATTCCCTACCAACTGAAAATTAAATGTTTAAATGATTTAATGTATCCCGCGCGCTCATGTGACCGTAAGCAGTTGCGAGCGCCGTAAAACACTTTTTTTTAAACTTGAAAAATCTCGGGTTTTTTCCTTGCCACAGAGAAGCACTAATAAACGTTACACAATAGAGTCACATACACTGGTGAGCTGGAGAATGCTTTGGTTCATAACATAAATTAATATTAATTTTAATATTATGCTAGACCTAGATCTATATATAATACAAAACGTTATAATATTTTACACATTGTAACTAGAATATTTTACTAGATCTAGATCTACATGATGTCATAGAACACTATCTTCCCATTGAAGTAAAGTAAACATGATCTTCAAGTGGAGACCGACGTATGAATATTAGACGTCTCAGTTGGATTTTTAGAACACAGATAAAATGAATGAGTCTTTAAATTTAAACTTAAAGATATTAAAGTTTTTGTACTAGATCTAGATCTAGATCTAGATTTAGATCTAGATATAGATCTAGATCTAGATCTAGATCTAGAATCTAGAGATATAAACTCCAAACGTAGATTATGATTTTGGGGAGACGGTGTTCGGATTTCTTACTAAACCGTCTCCCCACACACGGGCAGGTGCACAGAAGATCAGATATTACATCTATTATCATAATGTGTATTTTTAGATTAATGTTTGAGATATTAAGATCGTAGATAGTTACGGTTTGGGGGG
>NW_004798117.1:5260-6462 GCF_000002075.1 Aplysia californica | reverse complement strand
GAGGAGGGAAAGGAAGAAAAAAAGCTAACCAAAACAGAACTGAGGAGGAAAACAGCTGAGAGCGCGCGGGCCGCACTGCGGCTTCCTTCTCTCTCTCCGACTGACGGACTGACTGACGGAGGGAGGGAGTGACGGAGTGAACGAACGAACTACCCAACTGGTTGTGGAGGAGGGGGGAGGGGGAGGAGTGGGGCAAACGGGGAAGGGGAATTGAGCCAGTCCTCGTCTCGCCTCAGTTGTTGTACCCGCCACTGTCAGTGGTCTTCGATATGTTCACACTCGATACTATTCACGGTCACGTTACTTTTCTTTCTTTCTTTCTTTCTTTTCTTTCTTTCTTTCTTTCTTTAATTAACTAATTTATCTAGATCTATCATTTAAAAAAACCAAAAAAACTGGAACGATGCTAGAATACATTGCTAAACTTATGCCTCTTCTTTCATTGTCCACACCAGTTACATGTACGATTATTATTATTATTATTATTATTATTATTATTATTATTATTATTATGTAAGTGCATCTCGTATCATAATGTTTAGGGACGGAGAAAGCACGTGGGTGGTTGGCGGATGCTCTGGTGTAGTTTGCTTCTTCTTTTCTATGGAAAACATATCGTCGTTATCCCCCCTCCTTTTTGAGTTTGTTACTCTATTATAATACCTCTATTCTTCGACACTTATAGGACCTTATTGGGTTGCAAGTGCTGTAAACCTCTAAAAAGGAGAAAGTACTCGACAGTGGTGGTGGGTATCGATAGGGGTGGCTGGTATCGAGCCGTGTCGGGTAGGATCGTGCGGTTCTCCTGCTGGATATGGGCAAAATCCGGATAAAATGTCCGGATAACCGGATTATCCTCCATGAAACATTATCCGAATTCAGACTTTTATCTCTCTTCCCTGACCCGTAGTTTTCCGAAATGGGTGCACCCATTTGTTGAAGTGGTGCTAACCCATTTGCCGAAGCGCTTCATAACATATTATTTGCAGAAGAGGTCCACTAACATTCATCCGGATTTTGCTAAAGCGACCCATTGCCCAGCCCTATCGTCTGCTGTAGTTGTGTGGCGGTGGTGTATGCGAACATGGCCAGCCCGTTGGCCGCGCGCTCTGCTCGTCTCACGTCTGCGCACGGTCCTTGTGTTTCTCAATCTTCTTAGCAGGGGCGTCTGCTTCTGCTTTTCTCTTGTTGGCTACTGTGTG
>NW_004798117.1:0-1127 GCF_000002075.1 Aplysia californica | reverse complement strand
AGAGAGAGAGAGAGAGAGAGAGAGAGAGAGAGAGAGAGAGAGAGAGAGAGAGAGAGAGAGAGAGAGAAATGGGTGGGGGGGGAGTCATGTTTCGTTTATACTATTATATATTATACAGTGAGTGCCGCATTCAACGAGGTCACATTCTACGAGAAGTTGGCTCCAACGAGGCAATCCTTAATCCCCTTTTTTTCCCTCTATATCTCTTTGTAAATGTACGTCGGCTCCAACGAGGTTGCAAACAGACCGAAATCGCTTTCAACGAGGTCGCGATAACCAAATAAACGCAATTAACGGCCCCCAAAGCGAATAATTTTTATCCTTTCTCTCCATCTCACACGAAGCACAAGACCCGTCACCGATTCCTAACACATTGTATTGCTAGATTTAGTGTGCCTTGTAATTTGGGCCCCAAAGCCAAGAAAATGGGCGAGGGTTAGCCTACGGTAGGGACGAGAGGGGGTGGGTGGGAACGCGATGAAGGCTGTGTGAAACTGGATGAACTCTGGATGGGTAGGTCTAGATCGAGACCTTCATTTTTTTTCAATTTTCTTTTCTTCCCCTGATCAGAAAATCCAAGCTCCCGTCTTCACTTTATGTTGATCTAGGCCTAGATGTGAGAAGGTATGTTTCCACACGAGACGTGTTCCGGGAAAAAAATACATGTATTTAAAAATGTAAAAATGACGGTGAGAACACAGCTCAAACACGCGCACCCTGATGCTGTTTGAGATTTTGATCATCGGGGGGAACAACTGTTTTAATTTCTGGTATTGGTACTTTGTGTAATATACTAACTTGTCTCCTTTCTTTACTTTAGCCTTAGTCACGTTCAACGAGAGGTCGGATCCAACGAGGACAACAAGCCAGTCCCGGCAACCTCATTGAGTGCGACACCCAGTTGGCGACAAAGATGCAAAACAGCATTGACCTAAATCAGAACATGAAAAACTTTTTACTAGTACTCGACAGAAAAAGTGCTAGAAATAAAAGGAATAAGAAAGTAAAAAACGAAAAAGAAAAAAACAAACACTGATGGAATTAAGGAGGGATAAGAAAAAGTGGTAGATATGGAGGAGGGGAGGGGAGGGGGGAGAGAGAGAGAGAGAGAGAGAGAGAGAGAGAGA
>NW_004798116.1:314224-315701 GCF_000002075.1 Aplysia californica | reverse complement strand
AAGACCAAAAGCTAGGTTTTTAGATCCAGACATCAGCTGAAAAATGCGTGCTTACAGCGCAGCTGCGATGACTTTTGACCCCTGCTCGATCTAGATTTCCTGGTCGAGAAAATTTTTTTCGGTCAATTTCATCGGTTAACCGAACAATTTTGCATTTAACCGATCATTACTCGACCAAGATTTTTCGCTTACTCGCACACCACTACTCTCCACTCACCCCAATTCCCTTCTCTCTCTATCTCCCCTCTCCCCTCCCACCCCACTCCCCCTCCACCTCCACACACATAACCTCCTTCCTCCTTTGGAAGAGACTTATTATTATGATTTTTAATATTGCCATGACCTCATAAAGCATGACAAAAATGACAAGACGGATTTGGATTTGTATGGTGTTCATCTTCGCGTATTATCTAACCTCTCGTTCACTGAATGTGCGCAAAAACGCGTGCCACTAATGCGACTGGCGAAGGCTAAAAATAAAATTATTATCATTGTGTAACAGATTATTCAGATTATTATAACACACTTCCGTTTTCCCTTTTCGTTTCCTGTCTGTTTTCTAATTGTTGAGTTGTTTTTCCTTGTCTTCTTCTCTCTGATTAAAACAAAATTCTCCTTTGTCTTCTCCTCCCCTACTCTCCTCCACTCCCTCTCCCGCCCCCACCTTCTTCTTGTACTCCCCCTCCTCCTCCTCCTCTTCCTCATCCTACTTCTCCTCCTCCTCCTCATCCTCCTCCTCCTTCTCCTCTTCATCCTCTTCCAACGCTCATATGACCTTCTGCAGTTGCGGGCGCCGTGAAAACTCTATTACTAAAACACCTCCTCTTCCTCCACCTCCTCCTCCTCTTCCTCCTCCTTTCCATTCCCTTCTCCTCTTCGGAACTTTCTCCTTCCGCTCTCCCCCTCCTTTCCTCTTCTCCATCACACCCACGAGCCAACCTGAAGAACGGAGGATCACAGGAGGGTGAGGGTGAGAGTGAGGGTGAAGGTGAGGGTGAGGGTGAAGGTGAGGGTGAGGGTGAGGGTGAAGATGAGGGTGGAGGTGAAGGTGAGTGTGAGGGTGAGGGTGAGGGTGAGAGTGAAGGTGAGGGTGAGGGTGAAGGTGAGGGTGAGGGTGAGGATGAGGGTGAGGGTGAGGGTGAGGGTGGGAGTGAGGACGAACGAGCAGATATCATAAAGTCCTATGCTCCTGGGGTGAGGGGATAAGAGTAGAAACGGGGAGAGGAGGGAGGAGTGAAGTTGAGAGAGGGAAGAGGGAGGAGGAAGATATGAAGTGAGGGAAAGAAGGCGGTGGGGGAATAGGAGGAGAAAAGTGGAAGCCACTGGAAAAAAGGAGGTGAGGGAAGGAAAGACGGGAGATGGAAAAAGGAAGGAAGGAGGGATGTGGGAAGAGGAAGAGATGGGGCCACGTCACGAAAACACACACACACACACACACACACACACACACACACACACACACACACACACACACACT
>NW_004798116.1:312244-313615 GCF_000002075.1 Aplysia californica | reverse complement strand
CTTTCTTTGCCTTCATACTTACACAAACACATAAACACACAAGATAGGACGGAGGCGGGAGTTAGAAGGAAGGGGGAGAGGGAGGTGGGAGAAGGAAGGAAAGAAGGAATTAGAGGAAGGGAGGTGGATAAGGAGAAGAAAGAGATGAGTCGATGGCACAAAAACACACACACACATGCACACACACATACATATAAACACACAAGAGAGGGCGAGGAAGGAAGGACGGGGAGGAGGTAGAAAAGGAGGAGAAAGAGGTGAGCCGAGGGCACGAAAAATGAGACCATAGTTCGCCACCAGTAGAATCAGAGCTCCTCCTGTGAACCCGGCCCAGTTAGGTGAGCGAGAGCATGGATGAAGCACACAAAAAAAAGAGCCGCGTGCGAACAAACGCCCGCCCTCCTGCGTGGCCTGGCCTGGCTAGCTCTGACTGGCTGGCTGGCTGGCTGGATGACCCCACGCACACTGGCCTAGATCAGGCATCAGACGTATTGCCGCCGTTTCGTCATCGTTATCGACATCAGGGCTGGGAAATGAGTCGCTTTAGCAAAATCCGGATAATATGTCGTTTGTGCACTTCTTGGGCAAATAATATAATATTATGATGTGAACCGCTTCGGCAAACGGGTTAGAACCATTTCGACAAACATGTCAGCATTAGTTCAACACATTAATGGGTGCACCCACTAAGGCAAACGGGTCAGGAAAGAGAGTTAAGAGTCTGAATTCGGATGGTTTTTCATTGAGAATTATCCAGTTATCCTGATATATTATCCGGATTTTGCCAACCTCTAATCGACATCAGGCAGGCACGACGTGAAGAAACCCGACTCCGATTCTGTTCAGGCTTCTTCCAACATCGCCGATCGCGATTACGAGTACGTTTCCTGGGACGAATTTTATAAATGAAGTCATGGAAATCTCGAGGTTGTGATGTTGGCCGCGTTTTAGTTTTAGTGACTCGCCCGCATGCTAGTTTTGTTTCGGGCGGGGTGGGGGATTTTAAAAAAATGTTTTGTTTGTATATTGTTCGTAAGTATTGTTTTTTCTTGTTTCGTGTATTTGGACCATGTATCTCCAGCTTTTGTGTTTCTCAACCTTTGCATTTTAACCTATGACTTTTCATTTATTTTCCTTTCATAACTCCTTTGTGTAATTATGTTGTGCTTTCATTTTCTTTTTTTCTTCACCTTTTATAAGAGATGACATTAGCATTTAGTGAAGAGGGATAAGTCTTTTAGCAGACTCTCTCTCTCTCTCTCTCTCTCTCTCTCTCTCTCTCTTTCTCTCTCTCTCTCTCTCTCTCTCTCTCTCTCTCTTTATCTGTTCTTCTCCCAACCTTATGTTTTCTATTTCTCACTGAGCTCCCCC
>NW_004798116.1:310286-311418 GCF_000002075.1 Aplysia californica | reverse complement strand
CTATCTATCTACCCCCATCTCTCTTTACATCTATCACTATAAATAACTTTTGCTGCGTCAATAAAAAAAAACAACAACAACCAAACAAACAATCTATGGAAGACGCATGTTCTGTAGGCCTAATATTTAATTACCTACCCTTGAAATACATTTTCCACCATCTTGAACTTTGAAAAATAAAAGCTCCATGTCGTCACCAACTCAATTTAAATGTAGATCATTTTTGTGGCGGGCTGCTTGGTTAACCCTGGCTGCCATGGCTAGTGTGGGCTGGATTTTTTTTTGTTTTTAGGGGGGTTGGTGGTGTTATCGTCTGCAATTTGCTTTGGGTTTTTTTTTTAGCTGTCCATAGGATCAGTATAATCATTGCATGGGATACGCAGCATGCGTCTTATGAACCACAACTCGGTTCATAAGTTCGGCAACTTGATTCACAATCAGGAGATTGTAGGTTCGGAGGACTGACTGATGTTCAGCTCGGCTTGACGTTGTATCCCTGTGAAAGACCTTTTCTTTTACTCAAATTTTACCATTTGGCTCACCGTTCTATCGGAGATGGTCGTTAGATTTTTTTTTCTTTGGGGGGGTGGGGAGTGGTATCTCGCCTCTTAAATAACCTTGCAGTGTTACGAGTGTCGACAAAGCTGTAAAATTTCGCACATTAAGCAGTACGTGTATCTTCTTGTAGCTCTGCAATAGTAGGCCTATGTAATAATGATAATTAATGACATTTATATAGCGTTCAACCTGGATTCAGATTAAAGTACCCAGGCTCTGAACACTTTTCAGTGCAATAAAACAGTAACATAAAATGGTGTGTTATGACCAAAAGAAAATCACTCCAAATAGTCCTCTTATTAATTTAAAAACAGAAATGACTTAAGCTGACATTTGAATAAATCATTAAACGATTTAATCTCTCGTAAAGTAGGCTACTTGGCAAAGCATTCCAGATCTTGGGGGCTCGATATTCAAATCTGAAATGGTAACTTTTATGAGAACTTTTTGTGGCCTTTGGTACGACGGGACGCATAGAAAATAGGATAAAAGTAAACATGTGCCCTCCATTCTGACTTACCTGACCTACTTACTGCTCATGTATCAGGACAGTATCGCCCCTCCCCCCGGGGGG
>NW_004798116.1:307537-308862 GCF_000002075.1 Aplysia californica | reverse complement strand
CAACCTCCCCGCCCCATTCTGCGCAGAGTGTAACGCTTCCCAATTTTATCTCATCATAGCTCTCTCTCTCTCTCTCTGCCTTCTACGTCAGCAAGCAGAGCAGAGAGCCAGCTACCTTCACCTTTATACAACGAAATCGGAGTTAGGAAAGGTGACGGTCGGTCGGCTCTCGCCCCGCTGCGATCACCACAGAGTCGAGTGGAGGTGGGCAAAATCCGGATAAATATCCGGATAATCTGATAATTCTCAATGAAACATTATCCTAATTCAGACTGTTAAACTCACTTTCCTAACCCGTTTGCCGAAGTAGGTGCACCTATTTGTTGAAATGATTCCTAATACGTTTGTCGAAATGGTTTCAATCCATAACATATTATTTACCGAAAAGGTCCACTAGCATATTATCCGGATTTTTCTAAAGCGACTCATTGCCCAGCCCTACCACAGACCAGCCTGCCCTGCTCCCTCCCTCCCTCTCTTTTGTGAGGCTAAAGTACACCGCTGGACCGCTAAAACTGCGCGACGACCGTAGCTCGAGTCATTCGTGTCCTGTTTATAGTTCAGTAGACGTCGAGTTCAGATCTCCTCGACTCTCCGCAGTGTTTCATTTTTTGATCGCACGCACGCACACACGGACGTTGGGAGTAGTTCGAAAAACCAACCAACCAGCAAGCAAGTAGATCTCTAGTAGATCGAAACGTCAGACCAGCCCCTTTTTCTGACTGGGACCAGGATATTATATTATTGTTAATTCCTCTACAACCCCTCAGCTGGCTTCTTGTGTGAAATTCGGGAGTTTTTATTCGGTTTTACAATCGCACAGTGTTGGATCTTTTCTGGAGTACCTCAATTCTAAAGGTAATTTGTTTTTTGTGTGTGTTTTTTATGCGTGTGTGTTATGCAATGCTATTATTTTCTTTAAAGCTGAGATCATACTCGACTCAGATCTATTTTGTACTCTGTAGATTTTTGTCAAATTTTTTTTTTATTATTTAAATTATATTTTCTCTAGATCTAAATCTAGATCTAGATCTAGATCTAGATCTAGATCTAGATCTAGAATCTAGATCTAGATCTAAATAAGCCTGGATGTACGTCTTGGATCGGACTAGATCTAGAATCTCAATTAAAATAATAGTGTTGTTTGAAAAAAGAAATTAAAGAGAGAAAAAATACCCTCTGAAACCTACAAAACAAGCAAACAAAACCCTTCCGGAAAACGTATAAAATGGGACGACTTTTGAAAGGGTAGCCTAGATCTAGATCTAGATCTATATGAAAACATGAGAAATGAAAACAGGTAACTGTCTGTGAGTGTGTGTGTG
>NW_004798116.1:305552-306785 GCF_000002075.1 Aplysia californica | reverse complement strand
CCACACACACACACAGCAACAATTTTAAAAAATATTATGAAACATATTATGTTGTGTTTTTACCCCCACTTCGACATTAATTTTTAGGTCATTTAGAACGGCCGGGGGAGGGGTGGGGGGTTGCCTCCGACCCACCCTCTCTGCTGTCTCAGCACACCAGCCTGGACAGAATTGGGTTCAGCCACCGAGTAGACAGACGGAAAATGCTGGACCTTAAAAAACATAAAAATCCCCACTATCCCTACTGAAGATTCGAACTCATGCCCTCAGCATGTTAGAGAAGGGGGTCTAGATCTAACCATTCTACCACAGACGTCGGTTTAGTAGTTTTAGTAAGTGTTTCAAGGCTCTTGCAACACAATAAGGTCATATTTATTATAAAGTGCCGAAGATTAGAGTTGTTACAAGAGAGTAACAAACAGAAAAAAAAGAAGGAGGGGAGATAAAGACGATAGATGTTTGATAGGAAAGAAGAAGCAAACCACACCAGAGCACCCACCAACCACCCATCCAGACGCCGGTATTGAATTATCCTTTATACAATGTGAATTAAAATGCCGGGCCTTCAGATGCCACACAAACGATCGAAGGACTCCTCACATGAGACTCGACAGAACAAAAGAACATTTCGTCGTGTCGTGAGAACAAAAGAGAGTTTCGTCATGTCATGATTTGAAAATGAGAACTATACAAAGTAGAACATTGAGATGGATAGGCCTACTTAGATATAGAATAATATAACATCTAGATCTTTGGTCGTGTTACCAGGAAGGGGAAGGGAAAACGAACTCAAAAACAAAACAAAAACGAACAAAAAATCAAAATTGTGAACTTACATTTTTTGGCTGTGTTATAGGGAAGGAGAAGAGGGAAAACGAACTGAAAAACAAAAACAAAACAAGAACAAACAAAAAATAAAAATTGTGAACTTAAATTTTAATGATTTATTTCCCTATGATGTAGAACTTCACAAGTTATGAGTAAAGGGAGATAACAAGAACAAAAAGGATTATAACTACATAATAAAAGAACATGAGCGTAAACAAAGTCGCAAAGATAAATCGAAGCCAAATAAAAACAAAATGAAATAAAAGCACACCCAAACAAACAAACCAGAACAAAAAAAAAAAAACACGATTAAAAAGAACCATAAAAAACATGACTGAAATAAAAAGACAAGACCAGCAAAGGCCTTCTGTATTTAATCAGCCTAATCAGAAATACCCTTTAAAA
>NW_004798116.1:301799-303609 GCF_000002075.1 Aplysia californica | reverse complement strand
CCCCCCCCTCTCACACTCACACACACGTGCCTGTATCTGAGCAAAGTCCTTTTAGATTTGTATTTTATGCAAAAGCATTGCGATCAAAGTTACAAATATTACACGCCACTGGGACATGATCTTTATGCGTTTCGGATTCCTCTGTGCCACCTGCTCCCCATTTTATGCTGTCATTGCGCCTTTTTCACCCCTCCAGGTTACGGATCACTTTCCGTAATGTTATAGCGGCTGTCATTTAAAAAACAGTTAATTTGTATTGCTATGTAAAGCGGGATTGAATAATTGATATTATAATAAAATTTTGAAAGCGTCAGAGCGTAGAAAAGTGTGGCGAATCATGATATGATAACAGACTGATGTCTGTTACAGATAGGTCTGACTCTTGAAAAAAAAAAATAAAAAAATAAACCAAAACAAAAATGCCCCCCCCAAACGAAAACAAAAAGAAAATAATACTATAGAAAAGGGATTTAATTATTTTATTATTTGTCGGTCAGGAAAGGTAACAGTTTCTCCCCGTCACTATTAGTAATTAGTGACTGGCACACCCAAGTGTCTGCGCATTATCAATTATAATTATTAATAATTCGTCTCTGATATCATATATTTATCTATTTATTTATTTATTCATTTGTATTTTTGCCTTTGTTTCAGAACTGATCAAGTGAAAGCTACAGACGAAGAGACACGCTCCTGGTGAATCTGTTCGTCTCAGTATTATTACGATTACAGCACTTGGAAAGGAAATTATAACAACGTTCTTTGTTACAACAAGAGCTCAGGCCTACTTTTTTCCCGTGGTATCCCGTTCTGGTCAGATGAAATCTACAGCGGGAAACAGTTTTTCTGTTTTCTTTTACCCCCGTTCTTACATCTTCCCCGTTCTCGCTCTGTACACGGCAGCCACCAATCTTCATGAACTTTTTCAAGTCTCTCTTCTTACAAGATGAGCACTTTGTGCTGACACGCAAAAAAGAGCGAATCGTCCGCTTACAAGAGTGGCCTTTCTCTTCTTTCGCCGCGAAATTCGTCAGTGAGCACCTCGCTGACGAGAAGAAAAGGAAGAAGAAGAAGAAGGAGGAAAAAGTGTCCACCAAAGCCGAGGGGCGATCGATGATGGAATTCATGTATTGCATCCCAGACCTGGAGGTGTTTATCGACAAGACCATCAAGAAGTGCCTCTTGGAGTACGACCTAGACTCCAAGGACACAGAGGCGCTTCTCGATGACTTGGAGAAGACTTGGCCCGACAGTCCCAATCAGAAAGCTCGCCCGCTCGATAAAACCGCCCTGAAAGATTGCAACGATAATACGACGACGACGAAGTACGATAAGGGGCGTGGCTTAACGGGTCACGTGACGACTACCGCTGGTGCTACTGGTGGTGGTGGTGGTGATGACTTCAGTCATGACGTGAAGACAGAAGGCTGGAGTTTGAAAACTCAGATAAAACAGGAGAACTTGGTTACTGTTGGTGATGTTGGAGGGAAAACCGTTGGACAAGAGGTGGATGATGACGTAAAACCACCAGAACGGAAGTATTCTAGACTCTCAAGCCAGAGTGACGTCATTTCTGGTCCCCCGGCAGATGCCGGCCAGGACTTTGATGGTGGAGTGTGTAGAGTGTCAGAGAGACAGGAGAGGGGCAGCAGCTCGAGCCCTGAGCTTGGAGACGGGAAAAATCTCTCCAGCCGAGTAAGTTCCTTTTCTGTTCTTGTTTTTTTTGGTAAGATTGTACTTTACCGGACCACCGGTCGAACTACTTTCGCTGTGGCGCCCCTGGTGCCTAGTGGTCCGCTGTTCTTCGTTT
>NW_004798116.1:298390-299486 GCF_000002075.1 Aplysia californica | reverse complement strand
TGTGTGTGTGTGTGTGCGTGCATGTGCGTGTGCGCGTGCGAGTGCGTGCGTGTGCATGTGTGCTCATATGGCACAGAGAGAAAGAATGGTTTACATGGAGATAGATAGACACATAGATACTTAAAACAGATACATAATAATAATCATAAAGATAGAAAGCGGCGGGTGAGTGGGTTGGAGACCTGCAACGTAATATTACCAAGCATTAAAAAAAGCGGATCTAGTTAATAGATCAGATTTGCCTCATCAATATCAAGCATAAATTTATGCAAAGTAAGTAGCAGCTGCTGGTGTCGGTAGTGGGACACTTGTACAAGATAATTCTGATAGAGGACTGGAGTCGCGTTATATCTTTGGCACTTGAACGTGTTTTATCTATCTATCTATCTATCTATCTATCTATCTATCTATCTATCTATCTATCTACCTATCTATCTATATCTGAAGCTACTGACTGGTAATTTTTGCTGGTGTTTCTCTCTTTCTTTCTTCCTTTCTCCTTTTTCTTTCTTTCTTTCGTTCTTTTTTTTTCGTTTGTGTCTTTTGTTTGTATCTTACTTTATTCTTTCTTTCTTTCTTTTATAAACCTCTTCCCTGTTTTTTTTTAATTTTCATTTTTCTTTCGTTCCTCTTCTCTCTTTTACTTTTAAACAATATTTTTATCTTTCTGTCTTACTTTGTTTCGTTGGGGCAAAACGTGAAGTGAACCTGGCCTCGTTTCTGGAGAGGGCTCCCTGTCCCAGCCAGCCAGCCAGCGATCCCCGAAAGTAGAAGTTGTTCCAACGGACTTTGAACCATGGCCTACTTTCTCCCTCCCTCTCTCCCTCCCTCTCTCCTTCCCTCCCCTCCCTTCCTCCTCTCACCCCCTTCATGGCCTTGGTCCCGAGATCTTTTTTATGATTCTGTCACGTAGATCGTGCCACAGTTTTCTCCTGCATGTTACGTGAAAAGTAACTAAACTATGACCCACATAGTATAGCCCGTGCCTCATATCAAGATGAAGAGGAGGAGGATGAGGAGGAGGAGGAAGATGAAGAGGAGGAAGATAAGGAGGAGGAAGATGAAGAGGAGGAGGAGGAGGAGTTGGAGGAGGTAA
>NW_004798116.1:284867-294229 GCF_000002075.1 Aplysia californica | reverse complement strand
GAGAGAGAGAGAGAGAGAGAGAGAGAGAGAGAGAGAGGGAGGAATAAAAACAGAGTGTTGATCATTGTTCAGAGGTTGTCGCGCCTCGGTGCGTGCGCTCCGTCTAAATAATAGGATAGCTTATTACTATTATTAGGGTGTGTTGTTACCGTTCTTCTTGTTGTTTTAAACATTGATGAGTCTTTTATTTTATTTTACTTTTTTTTTTCTTTTTTTTTAAAAACTATTGTTGGTTGCTGTTGTTGTTTTTAATGTTGTTGGGTTTTTTTCGCGCTCATATGACCTTATGCAGTTGCGAGCACCGTAAAACCTTACTAAAACTGAACTTTAAAAACGCTGGATATGTACGTAGTTATGGTAGTGGTAGTGGTATAGTAGTAGTAGCTGTAGCTGTAGTAGGTGTAGTAGTAGTAGTAGCAGCAGCAACAACAGCAACAGCAGCAGCAGCAGCAGCAGTAGTAATAGTAGTAGTAGTAGTAGGTAGTAGTAGTAGTAGTAGGTAGTAGTAGTAGTAGTTATTGTAGTAGTAGTAGTTGTAGTTGTAGTATTTGTTGTTGTTACTTCTCTGTCCCCACACAAACATGCATGCCCTACTCACTCACTCTAGACTAAGACATTTTTTTTGTTTGGTTCCTTTTCACAGCATCCCAAGCTCAAGTCTCGGCTCCAGCAGCGCTACTTTGAAGGGAAGCAGGACGTTGGGAAGGGGGTGCCTGACAACAACAGCCACAGCAACAGCAACAGCACGGCCAACGGTGACAGCGAGCAGGAGGGGTCAGAGGTCGACCACATGAAGTCCGGCAACCTTGACCTTCTTGCGCGGGCGGCCAACCTCCACACGACGGCCTCGGAACAACGGAAGTTGTTGGAAGAGAGGTCAAGAGGAGCCCACGGCGTCAGGCGTCTCCATAGCGACAGTGAGGGCAAGGAGGAGTTCGAGGGGGTGGAGGAGGATGAGTTGGTTGCTGGCTTGCCGCCCCCTGATATGCCGGTTCTGATCCGACAAGACGCCTTGATGTCCCCTGTCGGTGTTGTTGACTCGTCTCTAATCACGGACGACGGTAGGGACCTCCGGGCCCACCATCACGACTCGAACTCAAACCAATCGGTTAATCTAAGTCATAAGAACAGTGCGCGAGAGTCGTCGCCGCCCAACCATTACAGAAATGGAGACAATCGTGGTGAGATTTTCGCGAACAGTTTCCCGCATTTTATGCCTTCCGGGAAAGCATCGGCGAGAAACGTTGTGGCTCATCCCACCAGGAAGATGGGACTTCTTGAAGAGGAGTTACTGAAGACGGATTCGAACCTGGAACAGCGTGCACGTGTGCTGTTGCAGCACTACCAGAACGGGTACCACGCCGCCAGAGAGTCTGTGGTTCGGGAGATGTCTCTGAGCGAGTCGGAAGACATTGCTAATGGAGCCGTTTTGTCGGCTCGGGGGGAAGGGGAGAATGGCAAGCCAAAACGGGCTCCCATCTCCGCCCAAGAACTGATTAAAATCAGAGCGGCTGAGAATCTGCTCCGCCAACATTATCAAAACAACAACAGCAGCAACAACAGCAGTGGTATAAACGGCTACAGCAGCAGCAACGGCCACCACCACCACGAGCAGCACAACTCCGAGCCACGCCGTCACCAGAACGAAAGCGGGCATCGTGTAAACGGACGCGGATCCCCCAGTCCTCCAGGTTCAATCCGCCATCATCTTGGTAGCCACCCCCACAAACAGCAACAACAACAGCAGCTGCAACAACAGCAGCAACAGCAACAGCGCCATCCCCAGCACCACATGGCGATCCATCAAAACCAGCAGTCGCGGGTTCTCCAACAGCACGGTGAAAGTGGTCTTCTCTCCTCCAGACGGGAAGGAGGTTCTCAACGCTCACATATCGGCCAGCATCGTGACATCTACAACCACCACCACCACCCGACCAGATTCGGACCCACACGATCTCAACCCATCTCATCTCAGAGCTCGCGAATCGCCAGCATCATCGCCGAAGAACTTCAGAAAGAAGACTCGGACTGTGATCACGACCGTGGCACGTGCAAAAATGTTCCCTTTATTCACCGCATCATGAGTGAAGAAACAGCCTCCGCACGCCCGGCTGTCTACCGCGGACGGCGCAGGTCCAGGACTAGCAGCGCCACCCAGGGCAACATGCCCGCCTCTCAGCTGCGACAAAGTAGGTCGCCTCTCTCACCACCAGCCGCCGTCGCCACTTACGCAACGAACAATACTATTGTAGAAAGAGTGGCTCGGAACTATCTGAACGAGGGACAGATCGAGAGTTTGTTGAGATCTCAAATCACGTCACAGGCTGAGCCTGGGCAAGTCAAAAGTCACCACCAACACAACCACCATCGCCATCATCATCATCATCATCATCAACCTAACGGTCATCATCATGATGACCATCACCAACAGCACCGTGAGCCATCCACAAACGCCAACGTCCCCTCCTTCCTAACGCACGCTCACTCCGCCAAAGTCCTCGTACCCTCCCACTTACGTCATCAGAACGGATTAACTCCTAACGTACGTGACGTCATACCAGATGACGAGCAACCTGAAGACCTCAGTCTCAAATCCCGGAAGCGGAAGTTAAACGAAATAGAGGAGACAGACGCCCAAATCCTCCGCTCTTCGTATTTCTTAGGGTCGAACCCCGACTCCCCGGTCAGCGAGCCCAGCAGCAGAGGATACTTCTCCAGCCCCACTTCCCCTTTGACCTCTGTGGCCTCGTCCCCGACGCTCCTCATTGGCTCCCCTCACTCCCGGAAGTCAGCGTCGCCTAGCAACTCAGACCGCGAGTGCGACTACACCACGACCAGCGACCTTCCCCGGAGCGTCCTCAAAGCCTCGGGTCACTGGGAGAAGAGGGGTCACGTTCACGGCCTTGACCTAGCTCACACCGTCGCCATTGACAATAAAATCCTCGCTGAGAAGAGACGGTTGGAAGCTTTGGCCAGATGGTCGAACACGAGAGACAATGAAATGGACCTTCACTGAAGAACTTCATTCATGTGTTTTTCTACTGTATTATTATTAATAATACTAGTATTTTTATGATTAATTTTGTTATTATTATTATTATGCAGCCTACACTCCTTCTTTGGTCTGTTTTGTCGGACGGACGCAATCAAATTGGAAGAGACAGTAGTAGACTGGTTTGACGAAGACCCATCAAGTCATTAAAATACATTAAATACTTTATTCCAGAATCGCCTTTGTGCGTACGTCACTGGCTCAGGGCTCTCCTATGGATAGAGTTAGAGTCATGTGTCGTGCGTCTATGGTTGATTCGGTTCTATTCTTGCCCCATTGTTTGAATATTGATAAATAATGATGATGAATACACAAATAAGTTTGTGAAGACTAAAACATTTTCCCTGGTTGTTTTCTTTCTTTACATTTGGTTGAGAATGGATGAGTGAGTGTGATGAGCAGAATGTTGTGACACAGTAGCTTCAGCACACTTTGTAGCTGAATTTTTTAATTTTTTTTTTACTGTAATGTTTTTGTGCATTGCTGTTGTTATTTTTGTTGTTGTTGTTGTTGTTGTTGTTGTTGTTGTTGTTGTTGTTGTTGTTGTTCTTATTGTCGTTGTTGGTTGTAGTTGTTGTTGTTGTTGGTGGTGGTGGTAGTGGTCGTCGTTGTGGTTGATAAATGTTATTGTTGCTGTTGGTTTTTTAAAATACCTTTCTTGCAACTGTTGCTTCTTGTTACCTTTAATGTTGTTGTTCCTATTCTTCTTTCCTGTTACTGTTGTTTATTTCCTGTATAGCTTTTACTTTTCTGTTGTTTTCTGACTGAAAAAGACGATTGAAGGTGTTCTTTGTGGAAAAGACATACCACAGAGATTCAACAGGGTGGTTGGTGTGTGCTCTGGTGTGGTTTGCTTTTTCTTTCCTATCAAACATCTATCGTCTTTATCTCCTCTCCTTCTTTTTTGTGCTTATTACTCTCTTGTAACACATCTATTCTTCGGCACTTACATGACCTTACGTGTATTGTGTTGCAAGTGCCGTAAAGCTCTTACGAAAGAAAGGTAATGAAAGGAAGCCACATATATATGCATACACGCGCGCGCGCGCGCGCACACACACACACACACACACACACACACACACACACACACACACACACACATACTGAGCCTGATGTGAGATAAGTATTTGCCTGAAGGTTTTTGTGAATAACACCTTTGCTTGAGAGACGAAGGATGCAAGTACTTTCCCACACGGGCGTCGTTCGCGTGATGGATTGGACCTAGATCCAGATCTAGTCATTTATGGGATGGGTGGTTTCTATTCATATTTTCAAACTCAACTGATCCAAAATATAAATGTGAGGCGGGCTAACAAAATGAGTTACTTCTCGCAATCCATGAATGGAGATATCAGCCAAAACTCAACACGAGGGTCATATTTGTAAACTCTAAACCAATGCCATTCTCTTCAAGTGTAACATGTCTTGTATAATTTCATACTGATAAATTGTAAATCTTCAACCTAAACATTTGATGTTTCTTTTTCCATGGGTCTAAATATGAGAAGTAAATCATTTTGTCAGCACACTTCAAAAATACATGTAGCTGTTTGGACGAGTGACTGATAAGTTGAGATCGTTATATGAATTGTAAGTCTAAATATTTTTTGTGTTCCCTTGGACACGATTTAGATAATTTAGGAGGCACCAATATTGACAACTAGCTGGATACCCTGTTCGATGAAAGAATTGATCGTCAAGTCACTGTGGGAACCGTGCGCTCTGCATGTGAACGGAATCCTCACTTGCGAACAATGGCGTCTTGGACTTTCCCAAGATTAGATCTAAACGAATCTAAAGAGAATACACTGACCGCTAGGACACTGAGAAGATCTTGATTACAGAAGGTGAAAGAAGAACGGGTTTACATTCCCATCAACACAATTGCAAGACGGGCTGCTTCGACTCTGCCTGAGTGAGATATAACCCAAATAAAGATACTCGATTTAAAAAGTAAGAAAACCCCCCCAACCCATTCCCACAAGGGAAGTGAACTCTTGTCTATTGAGTGTGACAGCCAGGATTCTACCCTCTACACGACAGACCTCGATCCACAGGAAATAGACAAACCAGACAGCACAGCAGAAAGTACTTTCTAAAAAGTTTTAGTAAACTATTTATGGTACCTTTATATAATATATTTATAATACGCTAATTCTAGAAAGTAACATAGAAACAAAAGGAGGAAGAGAGATAAGGTCGATAGAAGTTTGACAGGGAAGATGTTTAACCAGACCAGAATGCCCGTCAACCACCCTCGCAGAAACTCTGACCACCTTTCAGTGTGGGTATGAGTAAAACGTTATTCCCGCATCCGATCCAGATACTGGGGATTGCTTTGTTAGTGACACAACTTCCTGGGCCTTCGGTATAATTTAGTAGGGTGGACAGTTCTTTTCCACGACGTTTTTACTACTCCACCTTGAAGTCTGGTATCCATTACTCCTGGGTGGGATGGAGGGAGAGGGGTGGGGGTGTAAAAATCCGTATGCGAACCGAGGCTCAAACCCGACTGCGACCCCTAGAATGGTCCGGATTTTGCGCTCTTGGTTTCCCCCCAATTCTACATTCGAAGGCAAACGATCAGGTGGTTTGGACATCTCACGCGTACGGCACCTCATCAGCTTGCCAGTAAAGCCTACTACAGGAAACTATCAGGGTACAAGGCAAGAGGAAGACCAAAAAAGGCCCGGATTCAGATGAGAACGTACAATATCCCACCCAGCCAGGCCATAAAGCTTGCTAGAGACAGGGAACTCTTTCTCCCCTCGACACCCTAGAGGTACAAGAGGAAGGATACAGTAAAGTAAAGTAAAGCAAGGTTTCCCCCCACCAGGGCAGTGCTGCTGACTGAAGTGTCTTTAGGCCATTCCCAAAGGGGGGGTATTAATATGTTTTTATGCACAGTAGAATTGTAAATGGGCTGATTTATCAATGTAGTGCTCATACATGTACTGTGTCGGAACAACATAGGGAGAACTGATGCTTTTTTCTTTCCTTATCCTTACTATTGTCATTTTTCCTCTACTTCTTTTGTATGTTTGTCACTCTCTTGTGAACTGCTATTTCTGGGATGCCTTGATAGTCGAAGCAGACTTTATGCTATTGAGGCTAGAAAGGTGAGCAGAGTAAGTCCCCGTTTAGACTTTTCTGTTGTCGTCCACCCCTTTGCGCATATATGACCTTATGCAGTTGCGAGTGCCGTAAAACCTAACTGAAACTTAAAAAAAAGCACACTAAGTCAAGCAGTTCCATTATGGTGGGTTATACTTTAAACGTCTTCAGTTGGTAGGAAATTCTGAATTTTGCGCGGGTGGAGGCCGAAGCCTACTTTTATCGATTTTTGACCACCAAGGTATCTTATACGTGCCCAACTTGCACACGAGACCTTGGAGATTTTTCGCCCTTGTCCGAGAAGGTAGGTGTAGATCTTTCCTACCAGAAGATCAGGGATGTGGCTGAAAGAGCCAAGGAGAAACAATGGAAAGGCTGCAGAAAGGGCTAGGAGCCCAGAGGAGGGGGCAAAGGAGGCGAGGGGGTGTGGGGAAGAAAGTGGAGACGAAAGCAGACGACATTAAATTGCTAAAGAGCAGGAAAAGTGGTGAAAGGAGACAATTTTAGAGACGTGTAGGAGGGACGCACTCCTTACCTTGTGTCTTGTCTTGTGTGTTGTTGTCCACTGGAATGGCCGACGAGTTGGGCGGCTGGTTAGCTCCCTAGAGTCTCGCTCAGCTCCCTGGTCAGTCATGAGTTGTCTTGTCGGTGCGAGGTCATTGTTTCCATGTAGGCTCGTGGCCGCTACAGTCACCCACCAGCACCGACAAGACGGTTTCTTAGTTGAAACGGCGAGGCGGCCTCAACGGTCTTCCGGACCGTGAGACCTTGGCTCTGGACGGCTGAGGCTCTGATGCCTTTGATGGAGGCCGACCACGCCTGGGGGGATTGGCAACCTGGACAGGTTCAGAATTGTCGACATGATCTGGTTTCAGTCGATCAATGGAGACCTGCTCCTGATGTCCGCCAACATTCAACAAAAAAAGTTTTGTCAGACTTGTCCAAAACCTTGTATGGTCCAGTGTATGGACGTTGTTGAGGCTTTTGTCGATCGTCACGACGAACAAACACAAAGTCTGATGTTTTCAGCGAAGATGGGACATTTGAAAACGGTCGGAGTTGTGGAGCCGTTGGTTTTGGAGCCAATTTCTGAACACGTGCTCGGAGTGTATCGAAAAGTTGTCTGGGCCTCCTGGTTCTCACGGTACAAACTCCACGCGTAAGCTCGTTGATGCCGTCTGAAGTGCGTGTATGCTTTCATTGTCCTGGGCAGTAGCCATGGCCCTGTAGTCCAAATTGAATGTGACCTGAAGAATGGATAGAGACAAGAAGTCTGCAACAACGTTGGGTTTACCTGAGATGTGCCGCACGTTGGTGGTAGATTCAGAAATGTATGCGAGCTGACGTTGTTGGCGTCTGCGGACCAGGGCTCAGAAATCTTGGACATAGCTGCCGTCAAGGGCTTGTGGTCGGGGAAAGCCGTAAAGCATCTGCCTTCTAGCATGAAACGAAAATGTCTGACAGCCATGTAGAGGCCGAATAGTTCGCGGTCGAAAGCACTGTACTTCTTTTCCGTTGGACGAAGGCGTCGGCTGAAGAACGCCAAAGGTTGCCAGGATCCATTAGTGTACTGCTCTAACACAGATCCTACAGCTTGGTTAGAGGCGTCGGTAGTCAATGCAATTTCGACATCGGCCTGGGGGTGAGAGAGCATGGAAGCTGTTGCGAGTTCTTGCTTGCTTTGCTGGAAGGCGTTGGACATTTCTTGGGACCAAGAGGGTGACGATTGCTTTCTTCCTGCTTTCAAAGCATCATACAGTGGGGTCATAATCTTTGCCGCGCTAGGGATGAGGCAATGGTAAAAATTGATCATGCCAAAATATTGTAGGAGGCGTGACCGTGTTGTGATGTGGGAAAACGTCAATGGTCCTGACTTTGTCATAAAGAGGGGTTGATCCTGAGGCAGTGACATGGGGACCAAGGACTGGGGGCCCCGTAGTATGTATATGGTGCAATACTCCGTGTTTCCGCTCTGACGCAGAGAAGGTGGCCTGTACGATTTCTGAAAATTCTGAAAGGACTCTTCGGAATTTATTGCACTGAGGATCAACGAGGGCTAGCTGTGCACAAGAAATGTTGCTAAATTGTACAGGGATATGTGACTATGGTCTCTACTTCAATCAACTGTTGTCCTCTGATATCCACCAAAAGGTTGTGTTGGCGAAGGACATCCGTGCCTTAAAGGGCACGTTTGACGTCCGCGACGACGAGTCTTACGGGTAAACACCTGCTGTGGGGTTTGATGGTTATATTGGGCGTACCAAAGGTTGGAATGTTGGTGCTGTTGGCTGCTATTATCGGTGGCCCTGAGCGAACCAGGCCTGTGGGCCTGATGTCCAAAACGAAGGAAGTTTAATCGCAACAGAACTTACTTGGGAGCTGGCCATTGTCGTTGTAGCTGCACAGGTACAATCCAAAGAATTTCACAAAATTTCACTGAATCGCTGGTTCGAGCGGCTCGTCGGGGTCACCAATGTAGGAGTGGCACACTCCTTACCTTGTGTCTTGTCTTGTGTGTAGTTGTCGATTGGAATGGCGGACGGGTTGGGCGGCTGGTTAGCTCCTTGAGAGTCCCGCTCAGCTCCCCGGTCAGTCATGAGTTGTCTTGTCGGTGCGAGGTCATTGTTTACATGTAGGCCCGTGGCCGCTAAAGAAGAAAATTTTTCCGTCGCTCGCCGGATTCGAACCCCGGACTCTTGAATGACAGGGGAACATTTTAACTTCTGGCCACGAGAGCCCCCTCAAACGTATGTGGTTGAAAGCAGTTTTCGTAGCAATATATTCTCCATCTGGCTCGGTACTGTTAGAGACGGATGTGAATAACTTCGGAGGCCCCTTTTCTTAATGCTTGCTGATGTTCTTGTTTTTCTTCTTGTTCTTGATTCTGGTCTTGTTCTTGTTCTTGTTCTTGTTGTTTTAACCCATTCTCATTCTTGTTCTTCCATCTTGTAACACACCCGAAAAAGACATAGTGATCATAGTTCACGTCTTTCTCTCTCCCTCTGTCTCTCTTTCCCCCCACTTTCTTTTTCTCTCCCTTTGTCTGTCCCTCTCCTATTCTGTCTCCTTCACCAGATTTCACAATCTACTTTTCAAATCTCTCTGTCTCTGTCTCTGTCTCTGTCTCTGTCTCTCTCTGTCTCTCTGTCTCTCTCTCTCTCTCTCTCTCTCTCTCTCTCTCTCTCTCTCTCTC
>NW_004798116.1:281589-282835 GCF_000002075.1 Aplysia californica | reverse complement strand
ATCTCTCCCTCTCTCCCTCCCTCTCTCCCTCTCTCTCTCTCTCTCTCTCTCTCTCCCTCCCTCTCTCTCGCCCCCCTCCGCTCCCGGGGGTTCGAGCCTCAGCTCGGTCCGACGTTGTGTCCTTGGGAAAGGCACTTTACACGAACTTCCCACTTGGCTCTGTCCTATCGGAGACGGGCGTTAAATTAGGAGGTCCCGCCTCTTAAATAACCTTATAGTGTTGATAGTGGCGTTAAACTCATACCATTTTCACCTTCCGCACCCTAAACACAAAGTCCCACAATCCAACATTCCAATCCACCAGCCAATCCTGTCTTCACAAAACGCTGACAAAAAAAACAACACAAAAAAAACAGCAAAAAAAAACAAACAAACCCACCGCAAGCTCGTTAGAAAAGAAAAAAAAAAAGTAAAATGAGCGACACTTTCCCAGAGGGCACTTCAGTTGGGTGCTAAAAAGTAGGGCGCGTCTCCGTTTTTGTTAACCCCAAGTCAAGCAGTCACATGGAGTACAACCTCCCCCCTCCCCCTCCCCTTTTTAGTCGTCGCTTATTTAACTCATTCATGCTCTAATGACTTATCGCATACGTCATGGAGTTGCTCGCAGTTTTCCACTAGTTGATGTTGAACGACCAGGGAATACCATCCGAGTCACGTACGTATCCTCTTTCTTTTGAACCTCAAGTCACGCAGTCACATGGATAGCAACCTCACCTTCCCCACCACAAACACGTTATCTCTTTAAAGCTCTGTTGATGCGGCACACCATGTGATGTCGAATTATATCTCGTCCAACTAAAAAACATCACGTTAAAAAAAAAAAAATCTTTTGAATACAATCATCGATTTGTAAAAATATCAAGCCTTCACCAGAAGTCTTGTATCAATTTGTCTTAACTAACTGTGAACAAATGGTTCTAGCCGGGGTATTAATAAGCAAGATGTTCTCTTTGTCTTTGCTCCAAAAAATAATTTATGAAGTTTAAAAAAAAGAGTGACAAAACATTAAACATCACAAGAAGAGACAGACAAAGAAACGAAAACATCAGACATCAAATTATAGGCGTCGAATCGAACACAAAAGACACCAAGAGACAAAAAATAAGTTGTTTTAGACATGTACATGTCATGAGAATGAGTCCACAACAGGGTCCTTCAAGGTCTACAACGTGCGATTCGAAGTACATTGTATTCAGGACAAAAGAAAGGCCAAGAATAAGATGGATCAATGGAGTCAATAATAATA
>NW_004798116.1:278620-280050 GCF_000002075.1 Aplysia californica | reverse complement strand
GGCTTGCTCGCTTATCCAATCACTGTTGTCACCGCTTACAACTATAGTAACCCAGCAGCCAATCAAATGTCTTTAGGGCTCAGCAAAGATGAGCCCTTTTCCCATAGCCCGTCCTTAATGAAACTCTTCTTGTAAAAAGGTAGAAGACTGGGGAAAAATAACACAGTACCGAAGACTCACGTTCTCCTAGCTCTGACAATGGGGTGAAAGTTTACGACACACTTTCCCCCACTGACACAGATACCTATGCGCTCATTGGTTCTTTGTTGCGTGCGTTCAACTTTCTCGACTACACGGCACACGGCCAAATCCAGCACAAAGAAGTATTATGTTTGAAGTGCTGTGTGTGCATGTTTGTGTTTGTGCCGCTGAGATTTAACAGCTATAAATCAGGTCGAACTACTTGTAAGGTAACTTTTTCATCACACGAAAACTAATTAGAGGAAATTTGGAGGTGAATCGGCTCGTCCCCACCATCAACAGGAATTTAACTAAAAACAAAGATGGAAAACAAAGGCAACTCTTCTCGTTTGAATGGTTCTCAAACTGCCGTGGCACACCGTGAGTATAGAAAAATCATCAATCACTGTTTAATTCGCATTGCTTGCTATTTGGTGGTAAAGAACTGGAAGCAACCTAAGCCCCACCCAAATTTTGGTCCAGACACCGCCACTGCATCAAACATGACAATAACGCTTTAAAAATATTTCTTGAAATAAATACAAATCAGGATTTTTATTCCTAAATAATCTCAAGGCTAAAAGGAAATGGAATCTTAAGTTACTCATTTATTATGAGTCATAGAAATCTATGATGTTTTTTGTTTTTTTAGTTGGACGTGCTATACCAGAGAAGGCAATCTATGTCGTAGCGAAAGGGAAAAGAAAGAAGGGCTAAGTGTGGATCACGTTTCAAATTAACTTTCCAGCGTCTACACAAAATCGATGTCTTTAATGTGAAAGCTGACGTTTATGTACGTCCTACTTATTGCGAAGATCTGTTTATGTGGATCCGCGAGCTCAGATGACCGCCTTCTCTTTTGTTTGATTTGATTTGATTTTGTGTGCGTGTGGTGAGTGTTTTACGGCGCTCGCAACTGCATCAGGTCATATGAGCGCGTGTGACACATTGAACATTTTTTTAGTTGGTAGGAAATTTTGAATTCTGCCCCGGTGGCGGCCGAAGCCTACTCTTATCGATTTTGGACCACCAATGGACCTTTAACGTGAGCAACTTTCACACGAGAGCTCCGATATTTTTCGCTCTTGTACCATTTGTACGAGACGGTTAGTGTAGATCTTTCCTACCAGAAAATCAGGGGAGGGGCCGAAAGACAGCAGTAAGAGTGAGCCAATGAGTAGCAGTAGAAAGGCTGCAGAAAGAGTCAGGAGCCCAGAGGTTGGGAGCAAAGGAGGTGAGGGGTTTGAGGG
>NW_004798116.1:272869-274577 GCF_000002075.1 Aplysia californica | reverse complement strand
CCCACCCTAGACCACTACAACAGCACGCCCTCATCAACGGATGGATAGCATGGTTTGGTGTCCCTCAAGATGTTGTCACGTCTGATAGAAGAGGCCCGCAGTTCATGTCAGCCTTGTGTAATGAAATTGGGAAACATTTGGGCACACAACTGTATCATACAACGGCGTATCATCCACAGTCAAATGGGCTGGTAGGGCGTTTCCATCGAACCCTCAAAGCTGCATTGAAGACATGACTCAGTGGACCAAATTGGACGGACGAATTGCCATGGGCACTTTTGGGGCTCCGCACAGTTCCCAAGGAAGACATTTAAGCTTCGGTGGCAGAGCTTGTCTATAGAGAGCCCCTCACTGTGCCAGGTGAGGTTCTCCCTTTTTCAGAGGCAGCAAAGACATCGACACCCGCTCTCGATACACTCCGGGCACGTGTTAAGAAATTTGCTCCAAAACCAACGGCTCGACATCGCCGACCGTTTTCAAATGTCCTGTCTTCGCTGAAAACATCAGACTTTGTGTTTGTTCGTCGTGACGATCATCAAAAGCCACTACAACGTCTATACACAGGACCATACAAGGTTTTTGACAAGTCTGACAAAACTTTTTTGTTAGATGTTGACGGGCATCAGGGGCATGTCTCCATTGATCGATTGAAACCAGCTCATGTCGACGATTCTGAACCTGTCCAGGTTGCCAATCCCCCCAGGCGTGGTCAGCTTCCATCAAAGACATCAGAGCCTCAGCCGTCCAGAGCCAAGGTCTCTCGGTCCGCCTCGCCGTTTCAACCAAGGAACCGTCTTGTCGGTGCTGGTGGGTGACTGTAGCGGCCACGGGCCTACATGGAAATAATGACCTCGCACCGACATGACAACTCATGACTGAACGGGGAGCTGAGCGGGACTCTCAAGGAGCTAACCAGCCGCCCAACTCGTCGGCCATTCAAGTCGACAACTCCACACAAGACAAGACACAAGGTAAGGAGTGTGCCCCTCTTACATCCCCACTTCACTCCTCCTCAATAACAAACAAATCACCCCCCCCCCTCCTTCCTTCCACTCATTATACACGAAACATTCAGGCACACATAGACAGATACACGTAGGTTATGGTATGTTTAAAAACAATGTGAATTAACCCCACCCCCTTCTTTTCTTTCCCATTTAATTTCTTTCTGTTCCAAAATCTTCGACCTCGATAGACATAATTGCTACCTCCTCGTGGTGACCAGGATAACTGGTCACTTTTAAGGACAAGCGGGCTAACCCACATTTCGGGCATTTCCAGAAATCTTGACCTACACCAAAAGTGGGCAATGCCCTACCTAAAGGAGAAGTTTGGTTTCATTGGTATGTATATCATGTGTTCAGTTGTAGAGAAAACTCTCCTTGTCTTTTAAAGAAACTGAACAAGTGCCAAAAACTTTACCTTCAATGTTCTCAAAGCAGCATTTTTCGGGATAGCCCCCTTGTGCTTAAAAGCGACAAACTAGATCTATACACTGTGCTTCAAATTAAAAAAATAAAATAAATAAACACACTCAAGCAATGCGCAGAGATGTGAATAGTCATTTACCACTTTTGATACCCTACTGCCGCAATGACATAATTTGTACTAAGAATATCTGATTTTACACCCTCACATACACTGACACACACACACAGACACACACACAGACACACACACAGACACACACAGACACACACACACACAC
>NW_004798116.1:270620-272434 GCF_000002075.1 Aplysia californica | reverse complement strand
TAGAATCGAATAATAATAATATATATGAGTTCACGACAAATTGAAAGCGTTAAAGGAATTTTTATGAGTTGACGCAACTTGGGAAGTCTGCTATGCCTCTTTGTGAAAACATAGGTGTTATTTCATTACCTTCAAACTGTTTCTGGGACCTTCCGTTTTTATGGTGGGTGGTTGGCAGGTGCTCTGGTGTGACTTTTTTTTTAGCTCCTTCTTTCCTATCTAACATCGATAGTCTTGCACACCAGAGCACCCACCAACCACACACAGTGAGACTAGTGAGAGTTTTACGGCATAGCAACACAATAAGGTCATATAAGTGCCGAAGATTAGGGGTGTTACAAGAGAGAAACAAACACAAAGAAAAAAATCAAGCTAGATCTTTCCTCCTTCTTTTTCTTTGTGTTTGTTTCTCTCTTGTAACACCGCTTCTAATCTTCGGCACTTATATGACCTTATTGTGTTGCCAGTGACGTAAAACTCTTACTGTGGGTGGTTGGTGGGTGCTCTGGAGTGGTTTGATCCTTTTTTCCTATATAACATCTTCATCAATCGTCCTGATCTCTCCACCTTCCTTCTTTTTTGTGTATTTGTTACTCTCTTACAAGTTTCGGCACTTATATGACTTTTGCAGTTGCAAGCGCCGTAAAACCTCTACTAAAACAAACAAAAATGTTGGGGGTATTTGTTACTCTCTTGCAACACCTCTAATTTTCGGCACTTATATGACCTCATTGTGTTGCAAGTGCCGTAAAACTCTAACTAAAAACAACAAAAACTCCATTTAATTTACTACACGTACACTAACGTAAGGCGGCCGACTTTTCTCTGGCATTTAGCCAGCCTGAGTTCGATCAAGTGACAGGTTTACTTGACTATAACACGTTACAATCACGCGCAAGGAAAAAAAAAGAAAGCCACATGAAGAAACAAAACAAAATAAAAGACGAACACACCCCCCTAGTGACAGGGGTTCAGATCCATATTCATTAAAGAATGACTCATCACTTGTCGGATAACATCAATGAACTTTTAATAATTGAACGAGGTTACAAGTGATGACGACATCAACTGAAATGAAATGGAAAACACAAGACTGTGATGTAGAACGGAATGAAATGATGAGTGATCGCACTGACAAATGAAACTAGATCTACACGCATGAGTCCCCAATGGGCTCAGAGTGATGATGATGATGATGATAGGGCTTGAACTGATGAATAACACTAATAATACAGCTGCACTAATTAATTAGGGACGCTCATTCTGTTTCACCGACATTGGCCTTTACGGAAAATTGTAAAGAAAGCTGTTTGGATTTTAAGCAGTTTACATTGTTATTTTTATCTCAAGTTTTTAATATTTCAAAATCTGATCGTTGACCCGAGCCAAGCCGTGCAGTAAACTGTTGTGAATGTAACCAGCTTATCTTTCGTGCACTCATATGACCTTAATATGCAGTTGCGAATAGAAAGCAACTCCAGCCCGACTTTCGATTGGAAATGTTTTATTCCCTTCTTTCTAAAAAAATGTATTTGTTTCACCAAAAGCCGAAATACTCTGACTAAAACTAAACTCACCGACAGCACTTGAAGGTGAGCAACTGTGAAACGCTAAAATATGCACACACTTCGTTATGCATGCTAAATTTTAAAATTCCGTTTTCTTTTTCTATCACCTTAAAAGGGGCAGGCAACAGCTTGCACACGATGACACTGGCAAAATAATGTTTCTGATGTTGTGTGTGTGTGTGTTTGTGTGTGTGTGTGTGTGTGTGTGTGTGTGTGTGTGTGTGTGTGTGTGTGTGTGTGTGTGTG
>NW_004798116.1:265582-267068 GCF_000002075.1 Aplysia californica | reverse complement strand
CATCCTCTCCCCCGTCCACTCAACCACTCCCTTCCCCCTCGCCCCCTCTCCGAACCTCTCCTCCTCTCCGAACCTCTCCCCCTTTCCTCCCTCTGATTCCCCTCCTTTCCCCCCTCTCCCCCTCTCTTCATCTCCCCTATCAACACATCTTCCCCCCACCCCCCTCCCCCCTTAAAAAAGAGAAAAAAATTCTCTTGCCCAATGAACTGTCAGTCCTATGAAACGTTCACGTAACAACACTTAAAGGCCCCTACAAACCTGCAGTTAGAATTGTTCGAGTTGAACTGTCGAGGGGGGCTCTCGTGGCCTAGAGATTAAGGTGTTGGCCTCTCATTCAAAGGTCCCGGGTTCAAATCCGGGTAGCGACGGAAATCTTTTCTTCTCTAAAAGTATCTCCTTTCACCTCCTTTCCTTCTCTGTAACCATGTTCTGTCGTCTGCTTTCGTCTCCTCTTTCTGCCCTCACCCTCTCACCTCCTTTGCCCCCTTCTCTGGGCTCCTGACTCTTTCAGCAGCCTTTCTACTGCTACTCCTTGGCTCCTTCTTATTGGTGTCTTTCAGCCACATCCCAGATCTTCTAGTAGGAAAGATCTCGGACAAGGGCGAAAAATCTTTAAGGGTCCGAGTGCAAGTTGCGCACGTTAAAGATCCCTTGGTGGTCTTAAATCGATAAGAGTAGGCTTTACCCGCCACCTGGGCCAAATTAAAACATTTCTACTAACTGAAAATTTGGTGTGTCCCGCGCGCTCATAATATGACCGCAGTTGAGAGCGCCGTAAAACACTTACAAAAAAACAAACACGAAAAAGAACAACAACAAAAAACCCCGGTCGAGTAAACCCGTCAGTTATACGGAAACACGGTGTGTATTTACAGCACGCTAGTAGACTGCAAAAACATTCCCTGTTTGTCATGGCGGAACATAACATACTTATCAAACACAATAAATAAGAAAAAATAAAATTTTGTAAATTTTAATAAGCAATAAATCGAGCAGTGTACGCGTAGACTTTGTTAACTTTGACACGCTGAGTTAAAAAATACAATAGATTTTTTTGAATAATCAGGTTGATTTTTTGTGTTTTTAATAATTATTAAGATTTTCTTCCCAGCTGAAAAAAATAATCAATATTTAACGGGTGTTATGCCGAACTAAAGCCAGCCAAACCGACATTGTCGCCTGCACAGTCCGAACCACGCCCACGTAGAGGTCGGCCTGGTCGAGTAAATCCGGCTGTCCCCGTGGTTTTATGCACCCCGCATAATTTAGCAAAATGTGATCATTTTTTGCACAATTTCTGATTATTGTCCTTTATCATTTTTTGGTTAAAATTAACAGAATCACGTAATTCCACATTTTTGGGGCTCACTTTGCATCATTTCAGAATATTTCATGCATAAAACGACGGGGAAAGATCCAGCGAGTCTAGCTGCAGGTGTTTGTTTGTTTTTTTGTTTTTTTTTTTGGTAAGTGTTTTACGGCGCTC
>NW_004798116.1:261907-264361 GCF_000002075.1 Aplysia californica | reverse complement strand
TATATATACACACGTACACTGAACCACAGACAGAGGTACAGCTCAAAAACATACAGACACACAGACAAATAGATACACAAACAAAAAGACACACCCCTCCCCCTCCTTTCCCCTTTCAGCATGATATCACAGACACAATTGCCCCAAATACGTTCAAAACTTTTATTAATCAACACGTTTACCTATCGTGGCCCTCATCTCAAAACGACTTTTGGTGCAACGCACCTGATGTCTCGGGCTCAGACTTGCTCAAAATGAATTTAAAAATTTTTAAATGCGTTTTAGTTTAGTTTTAGTAAGATTTTACGGCACTCCCAACTGCATAAGGGCATTTGAGTGCCAATTGGTGGATGTCAACAGAGAAGTCCAAACGGGGAGTCAGGCTTACTCTTCTCACCCCCCTAGCCTCAACAGCACAAAGTCTGCTTCGACTATCAAGGCACCCCGGAAAAAGAGAGTGACAAACATACAAAAGAAGTAGAGGAAAAAATGACGATAGTAAGGATGCGGAAAGAAAAAGCAACAGTTCCTCCATGTTGTTCGGGCACAATATGAGCATGGCATGGATAAAATGTGTGGCATCGTGGTGAGGTCAGGCGCTTGTCAAAATAAAGAAAGCTAAAATAACAGAGGTCTTGTAGGGATTTTTTTCTCTTCTCTTTTCTTTTTGACTCAACGCCTTCTAGCAAGCCAATTTAAGCCCTTTTGTGCAAGAAACAAAAAACAACAAAACAAAAAACAAAAAAAAAACAAAAAAAGAAAAAGAAAAAGAAAAAAGCTACCCATTCATCTTGCGACAGGTCCATTATATACTGAAACGCTATCCTGTTAATACATTTAAAAGACAAATCTTAAAAACAATTCACTTTTCGATTGGCAATCAGTGAAGCTCTTCATAAATGGGTACTGTGTATGCTCCTTGTCTTTTTTCTCCTCTGAATTAATTTCGCTGTTTTCTGGATCATCTAGATTTTTGTTTTTTGCACATCAAAAGAAATTTGGATCTTATGCACTGATACATACAAAAGTAAATTTTCAGTCTCCGAGGACATTCAAGCTCTGGAAGTCATCAAACTTCGGCGGCCATTATCGTGCTAATTTTACCTCTGACACCAGGCGACCCCCACCTCTTTCAATTGCACATATCTCGACTTTTATTCAAGATTCATGCACATCTTTTTCATCAAAAACAAGGCAACTGACTAAGCTTGAAGATTATATAAATAACTCGAATATGGCCGAAAACTGACACGCGCCTGATTCCACCGTGTCGTGATACAAATGGCTAAGGCAAACACGCGCACACCTCTACTGACAAGTTTACTCACAGTTCAACATACGTGCACTGGTTCACTGATACAATTCATTATTACATTATATAAGCTCGTATATTCAGGTATATGAGCATAAGATACAAAATAGTACATACATTAATACAAATTTGGGCATCAAAGCATGATACCAGTTGACAACTCATTACGTGAAAAAATGAGTCTACTCGTCGGATAAAAGCTGTCTACCAAAATGCTCTAGATCTATAGTTTAAAAAAGTGTCATCACATTACAAAATAGATTAGTAGTCACCCCAGATTATGTAGTTATTAAAATGGTTGACATTCATATGTTTAACGGTGGTAAAAATAGAATCTGATAACAGATGGGTTACACCACAATGTAGCTGTTTAAAAGATTAACTTTCACGCTCTTAAAAAAAACAGAGTCTACGTTGTCGCTTGCCTGATTTTATGTAGGACGGTTTTCCAAATAGCGGGACCTAGTACGGAAAAAACAACGCTCTTTCTCCAGAACATTTCAACATTTCTACTGACACGACTGGCTTGTTATCAGTTGATGACTTGAACATTCTGGATGGGCTGGATGGGCGGGTCGACCTGCGACTGGTCCATTAAATACTGAAACGCTGTCTTGTTAATACATTAGAAACCCAATCTTAAAAACAATTCGCTTTTCGATTGGTAATCAGTGAAGCTCTTCCTAAAAGAGTATTGTGTACGCTCTCTGTCTCCTTTTTCTTCATGGTTAATTTAGCTGCGTTGCTTTGGATAATTTAGTTGTTGGTTTTTTTTCTATACATCAAAAGAAATGTGGACCTAATGTACTGCTACTAATCTAGGAGATCATCAGCTGAGCTGCGAGTTTCTTCTTTTTTTGTCTTTCTGTGCATCTAATCTGAAGTTAAAACTTTGGATTTCAACAAAAGTTGACAAGATTATAGACAGTGGATCTACTAACGCCAATCGTCTCTTTGATGGGCCTTGTGGACTCCACGAAGAAATCTTCGAGCGAGAGCGAGGCTCTTTTTCAGCTTCTTTGTCATTACACTTAGTACTTAGAGGCACCTCCACTCGTACAAATAACTCCTTTCGTGTTGCAATTGATGATGATGATGATGATGATGATGATGATGATGATGATGAGGAGGAGGAGGAGGAG
>NW_004798116.1:259369-260912 GCF_000002075.1 Aplysia californica | reverse complement strand
TCTCTCTCTTTTTTAAAAATCTCCGCCTCTCTCCCCCCTCTCTCTCTTTATCCATCCCTCTCTCCACCTGTCCCTCTCCCTTTCCCCTATTCGCATGTGCTGAAGTCTTTTCCTTGTGATTTTTTCATCAAGTATTCTTGTCTGGCTGCTGGAATGCTGGTAACCCACTCGACTTAGGCTAGCCCTAATATAACAGGCAGGGCCAAAGTGGCTCGGCTCCTAAAGATTTACACGGAAAATGTGTAGATGGGGAAGTAAAACTTTTCACATTTTACTCTATATCTACTTCAACCCCCGCTCCCACCTCCACAAACTACAAATACAACAACGACAACAACAACGACAGCATCATCAATAACAACATCAACAAACGAACAAAAAAGCCACAACTACAACAAACAAGAAACAAAAACCCCCAACCCCAAACTAACAAACAAACAAGCAAACAAACAAACAAACAAGCAAACAAACAAGCAAACAAGCAAACAAACAAACCAACAAACAACTAAAACAAACAATCATACACTCCTTTGTCCAATTCGTCTTTGAGTGTTTGATCCCCATTCTGTTCCCCTTTCTGTTTTCTCTATGACCAGCTCGGGTGTCTATCGTTGATCCTGTCTGTGTCTGTGGCATTACGGTTGTAATAGTTTCACGTCGTCATCGACACTTCTTGTACCAAAAAAATTGATGCTTAACATAAAAGAATAAAAGAAATCTCTCAAGAATCGATGGGAAACCCTTTTTACAACACTTGTTCAACACAACAAGAGTATTAAAATTTCGTTGGTAAAAGATGAGTGTATAAATTTCACTTTTGAGAAAAAAAACAGATTTTATTTTTCTTATGCAATGTACTAAGAGCCAATACAAAATTAGCACAAAGACCCAAAATCTAGTATTTAAAAATCAATGTTAAAATCTTAGAAAAAAAGAACATTAACAAACAAACAGAACAAAAAAACAAGAAAACAAAACCAAAACGAAATAAAAAACAAAAAACAATTGACAGAAGTCTCTAGGAATGTTATGGGTATAAATAGAAGTATCAGAAGCAAAATTCAAATATTTGACCCCACGTCCCTCTTTCTGACTCGGGGCAGGCACGTATTTTCACTGGCCTAGTTATCTGCCGTTTGCGTCAGAGTGAGGTGTTTCACAAAATTAAATATAGTTCGTCTAGACTTTTCTTTTTTTCCAGTTAATTAGTTTATCTTTTAGGCTACTTTGAAGTATAAAGAGATGCACTTCGGTATAATTACCCTAGTTTTGGATGACATAAATTTATGCAAGTAGTTGGAGGCCTCCTCTAGAACTAGAAGGTCCTACTTCTTTACGACTTTTTGTCTGTTGTTTCTTTCACTCTTACTTACTTTTTCCCAGCACTATATATTATTATGAACATTACTATGTCTATGAGCTTCTGTGCGCTCAAACAAACCAAGTGGGTTGTTGGCGGGTGCTCTGATGTGGTTTGCTCCTTCTTTCCTATTAAACATCTATCGTCCTTATCTCCCCTCCTTCTTTTGTATGTTTCTTACCC
>NW_004798116.1:255640-256854 GCF_000002075.1 Aplysia californica | reverse complement strand
GGGGTGGGGGAGTTCTGTGCGCATTCGACAAAAGCGAGACTGGAGTTTTGTCCTCAATTTGCACTCTTACGTAGATCTAGATATCTCCATAGCACGCTCAAACATAATGCAAATGTGGAACTGTTTACAGTCCCGTGCTCATTCGACAAAAGCGAGGCTGATGTAACATGTTTTGCTCTCCAATTAGTTGCTGTAACGTGGCTGATGGAATGGACAATTTTTACTGTTGTTTTGTTTTGGAACTTTAATTGTTTTGGGAGTTTTCAAGACGGCTCTGTGGGTGGATGGTGGGTGCTCTTATGTGGTTTGCTTCTTCATTCCTATGAAACAGCTATCGTCCTTATCTCACCTTCTTTTTTATTTTTGTTACTCTTTTGTAACACCTCTATCTAATCTTCTGGCGCTCATACGACCTTATGCAGCTGTGAGCGCCGTAAAACCTCTACTAAAACTAAAACTTAAACAAGACGGCTCTCCTCGCTTTTGACTCGGTTCTATCGGAGATGGACAATAATAATATATAGCAAGTCCGGCCTTTTAGATTACCTTACAGTGTTCTCTCTCTCTCTCTCTCTCTCTCTCTCTCTCTCTCTCTCTCTCTCTCTCTCCACACTACCTCCCTCAATAAAAGCATGCATATTATAATATATTATTAGTGGTAAAATACTTAAGCAGTACCGAAGTGTTTGCGTGTTAATAAAGGTTTGGTGGACGTAAAATTATGATAGCAATTTGTAAGCATTTTTCGCCTTTCCTCGAAACAGTTTAGATTATAGCGAAAGCGGGCTGCTTCATCCAGCCTCTTAGCGTCAACCCGTGCTAAAAATGGTGCAACATTGAAGCAAACAAAGAGGCTGGGATAAATCAAAGCTGATAAATGTATGGAACTCACGTCATCTGCACACAATAATATAATATGGAAGATAATTTTTTTGAAAAATAATAAAATAAAATAAACACGAAAACTCCTCTAACTCCTGTCTTTATTTGGAGCCTTCACTTTCTACAAAAAAAATGAACACGTTTAATGTGTCCCTCGCGCTCATATGACCATATTATTATGCAGTTGCGAGAGTAGTAAAATAAATACCTAAAATAAATTTATTTTTTAAAAACTTTGAAGAGGATAAGCGTTCAAACACAGACACATCTCCAGAAGATGGATAAAGCTCACTTGGTTTAAAAAAAAAACCCCACCTTATTTAAGAAACTTG
>NW_004798116.1:252971-255048 GCF_000002075.1 Aplysia californica | reverse complement strand
CACCCTCGACAATTAGTGAGACTGTTTTTTGTGGGGTTTTTTTTTGCCTTTCATAAGGGCGAAATGCCGCGGTGCATTGCCCGAAAACTTCACTGATGTTTTTGTTACGGAAAGCAAAGAGTTGCGGAGGCCATGACCGTGTGTGATCTAAGTCTACAAGTCTATGCTTCAAATACGTTCTGACTTTTACTTTTGATACACGGGATACAGAAGAAACCAGTATGATTCAAAAAGAAATTTTCTGAGTGTAAAAACATAGGCAATTCCAATTGCTGACCATGGTAACACTAACCATTGATTTTTTTTTTCGTACCATCAATTTCTCAAAATATTATAATCATAAATCCGCTCTCAATCTTCTCACATAATCACCAATCAATCATCTATTCATCTTCTCACATATCTTCAATACTCTCGAAATCAATAACTTTTATGATTTTCCCTGAAAAAAAACCCAACCCAATCCCTCAAGGTCAGTAACATTTTAAACCTATTAACAAATTCGTTAAGTATTAAGTCGAGAGATTAACTAAGATGTTAAAGTGCAAACATGTTTGGGCGCCGAGGAGGTAAACAGATTCTTTTTAGAAAAACCGTTGGCTTTCTAAACTGATCTCGGCTTTAGACACTAGAGAAATCGAACTAAGCCTCTGTAACTGTAACAGAAATGCTTTTTTGAATATGTGACAGAAAAATATTTTCAGACTGCGAGCTGGTAAAGTACACAACATTGTTATTATTACAATAAATCATTTACGGCGCTTTTACTTTATTAATTTTAAGAAGATATTTATAAACCCTTTGTTTCCTTAAAAGTGGCACCTTTTATTTCATTTTATTTCTTTTCTTTTCTTTCTTTTGTTTCGTTTTGTTTCGTTTTGTTTCGTTTTCTTTTCTTTCATATCATTTTCTTTTCTTTTCTTTTCTTATATTTGTTACATTATATATATATATATTTATTTTTTAAAAATTCTTTTGTTTATTTGGTTTTCTTTTCTTATTAACTTAATTTACTTCACTTTCCTTTAATTTTATTTATTTCATTGAATTTCATTTTTTAGTTCACGTTTTTCAAATAATAAGGAAGGCAAATTGAAAAACAAAACGAAACAAAACAAAACAAAACAAAACAAAACCAAAAAAACAAAACAAACCCGCATCTTTTAGCCCGGTTTTTATTCGTCCTCTTCACTTTCTATTTAAGACCACCTGACACTTTCGAGTCGTGCTGGGTTAATCGGGGACTGGGATGCGTGGTCGCAAGAAGTTGTTAAATTAAAAGTAATGGCGTTTTTTTTTTTTTTTGCTTTTGTTGTTTTTTGTTGTTTTTTGTTGTTTTTTGTTGTTTTTTCTGGGTCGCCGTCAAACTGGCCTAGATGTCAGACACTGAGGGGGACGGGAGGTGGAGAGTAGAGGGGGAGGGGGGCTGACGAGACACACTGTACATGACCTTAGTGTGGTGTTTGGAGGGGGGTGGGGGTGGGGGTGGGGGTGAGGGTGGGGTGGGTGTCGGTGGTGAGGGTGAGGGTGGGGTGGGTGGTGCAGGCTGGCCGGGGGGTGGGGGGGTAGGGGCTGCGGGAGATAGAACACAGCCTAAGGAGAAGGGGGGGGGCAGGGGATAAGGGGAGGGTGAAGAGATGGTGAGTCAGGGAGAAGGAGGGAGAGATACGGGAAGGAGGGGGATAGAAATGAGGTTGTTGACAGGAGGTTAAAGAGACGGTTTGGAGAGGGGGAAGAAAGAGAGAAAAAATTTAGAAGGACTGGGAAGAGGGGGGCGGGGGAGGAGAGAATGGGTGAGTGGGAGTTACAATAATAAACATAATAACAATGATTGTATAGCAACAACAAGAATAATAATAGCAATAATAACAACAACAACAACAACAGCAACAATAATAATAAAAATAATAATAATAATAATAATAATAATAATAATAATAATAATAATAATAATGATAATAATAATAATGATAATAATAATAATAATGTATTATCATCATTATAGATTATATGTAAGCGAACATAGCGCATTTTCACGTCTCTGTCTCTCTCTCTCTCTCTCTCTCTCTCTCTCTCT
>NW_004798116.1:248189-252871 GCF_000002075.1 Aplysia californica | reverse complement strand
TCTCTCTCTCTCTCTCTCTCTCTCTCTCTCTCCAGTTAAAGACTGTAAGAAGATTTTAACTGTTTTAAAACATTGTGTACGTTAAATTTACTTTAAAATGTCATTAATGGTTGAAAAAATGTTAATAATTTACAGTTTCTAGTGACACCCAAAGCTTGGAAGTCACCGCGCTTTGGTGGCCATTTTGCTCCATAATTTTACCTCTGAAACCAAGCAAATGAACAAGCTGTAAGTTCATTCCAACACTCCCAAAACGGCTAAAAACTGCCAACAGCCTGATCCCACAGTGTTGTGAAGCATACTTAGTAGCTTACTTAAGTTTTGAATAACATTGTTTACATTTCTCCTTCTTTCTTATGCATACTATTTCATTGAGTCGATAGTGCCGTAAAACACCTACTCAATCAATCAATCAAAAAGCATACTATTTCTGATTTGTGATTGAGAGAAAAGCATGCAATACGATTTAAAACTTTATAACAGAAGACAACTTTGAACACGATGCCGCTTTTTTTAACTGGCAGCCAATGTAACTCTTATAAATTTGAGGTAGTGGAGTTTCTTTTCTTCTCAGTAGAAATAAAACGAGCCGCATTATTTTGAACCGTTTGAGGGGGGTGGGGTGATTCCTTCGAAATGCCAGCATAAAGAAAATTGCAATAATCCAATTTCGACCTGATTAACGACGTTAATTTTTTTTTTTAACACTTTCTGACAGGCAATATCTAATGCAGCTGATTTTTAATCATTTGAAAGTAAAGATTGTTACAGAAATATGTTCGTATGAGAAGGCATGGAGGTCATTATTTAAAAAAACGGTGCCCAGGTTTGTAACGTGAATTCTCGACCTGATCTCAACACTGTTCAAAACAATTTTTACGTTTGGAAGATCGTTTATTATATTGGTCTGTGCAATGTAGCGTCCGTAGCCTAGTGGTTAAACTACCAGACTCGTAATCGTGAGATTGCAGGTTCGGGGGTTCGAACTTCAACTCGGTCCGACGTTGTGTCCTTGGGAAAGGCACTTTACACGAATTTCCCACTTGGCTCAGTCCTTTCGGATAAGGATGTTAAACTCGGAGGCCCCGCCTCTTAAATAACCTAATAGTGTTGATAGGGTCGCTAAACCCAAACAATTTCACCAATTATTTTTGGTATGTGCAATGAACAAGACCTCAGATGCATCCGAATTAAGTTTGAATGCATTGCTGTCCCTCCAGGATTTTAACCTTTCGAAAACGATTAGAACCTGCTTCTTTCAAATGAAAAATGAGTTCCATACTTCCGAATATGAACATTTGGGTATCGTCAGCGTGTAGAAGATATTTAGTTCCATACATATTCAGAGAGTTGACAAGAGGCTGTATTTACCTGGATACCTGGAGGCGTCGCGCTTTTCCCTTTCGTCAACCTGCAGCCACTTCACGAATCGTCAGCCACATAGGCCTACCAACCTTTGACACGGGTCAAACTTCCATCTATTTATAGGTAGTTACCGGAACACGTATAGGTGAAGTGATGTGCCGTGATAGTCGTGATATATTATTTATTGAGATTGTTTTGGTCTCTCTTTACTCATCACCACGAGAATTTCTTGAAGTTTTTCTCTGGACTCTGCCTTTACTAAAATCTCGAATCTAGATCTAGATCTAGAGTTGTAATCTATTGGCAGGTTGCAGATTTCTGTTATCCAGTACATTCAAGAGATTAAATAAATTGGACTAGACTCTAGACTCTAGTAAGTAGTAGACTCTTCTACTTCTACTTCTAAACCTTCGAGATTACAAAGGCCAAGCCTAGGCTTGTAAGGATTCGTTTTGTTAAAAGTGTTGTTTAACACAGAGTCTAAGAAGTTAGCAAACCTAACACATTTTTTTCTAACGAAATGAAGCTTAAATTGACTTTTATATTGTCAATAAGAGATCAAGTTTAATCACCTAATCATTTAAGTAAGGAAGTGGACTGGCTATCCTCCCCCGGGGTGAGAATAAAAACCCTACGATTGACATCTCACCCCGGGTGAGACTTGCTAGCGTTGGCTATTCTCACCCAGAGTGAAACAAGACCTGTTTTTCCTAATTTCGAAATACTTTCTATCGGTGTGGATGATCAAATTGACAAAAACAAAGAAAAAAATGACGTTATCGCACAAAAATAAGCTAATTTGTTCGTCTACAAAGATGCTATGGCTCTTTCACTTTTCGAATCGAGCCGGACTACGCGGGTCGCCATTTTATTTTGCCCGGAAGTTCTCGCAACTTACTCGCAACAACTACTCCTCCCCCTTCTCTCCCCCCCTCTCTCTCTGTCGGCAATTTATTAAATCTGCAACCTGCAACTAGATTACAACTAGATTTAGATTCGAGACTTTAGTAAAGGCAGAGTCCAGGGAAAAAAGTCAATTAAATTCGTGTGGTGCAGATGAGTAAAGAGAGACCAAAATAATCTCTCTATTGCGACTATCACTGCACATCACTTCGCCTAATACATGTTCCGGTAGACGTATCTACGTATAAATAGATGGAAGTTTGACCCGTGTCAAAGGTTGGGAGGTGGCTGACGATTCGGGAGGTGGCTGCGGGTTGACGAAAGGGAAAAGGGCGGAGGCGTCATCTCTGACTCAGAGGTTAACGTTTAATGAACGTCCAGTTTTCATGGTTGCGAGCTGCAGTAGTTGCACATTATGCCATGTCCAGGCCAGTCCATGTTTTTATGTTGTCAATCAAGTCACTCTTTGTTTTTCCCCTGGCTCTACTACCCCACATCCTTCCTTTAAGCACCTCTTTCACAATAGTCTCGGTTCGTTTTAAGTGGTCATAGTATTGCATTTTCCTAATTCTATTTTCTATTTAGCACAGTTAATCTGTGCTGTATTTACCGCGTGAAAATTACCGGACCAAGAACTGAATTCTGAGGCAAGCCGAATTTCTGTGGCGTGTTTGATTTTACATGTAGAAGTTTCATTCACTCTTAAAACATTTTTTTAAAGTTTGTGATCTGGTTCTGAGGTAGAAATCATAGCATTGTACAGCCACCCCAGAAATACTGAATGTTTTTGTCTCTGATCTCCTCAAAAGAATAATACCGTGGTCCATGGAAAGCGATTGCAGAGGAAAGGTCCAAAAGTGTCACTACACGTACCTTTTTTTAAATGTCAATGACATTTAAATATATCAGTGTGGACCTTCAGATGAGCTGTCTTAGTACACCCATTGGCCTTGTAAGTCGATTAGAAATCTTGCTCCGACCTCTTTGATTTAATATGGCCGAAAAGTTGTCTCAGAACATCTTTTTTTTTTTTTAAACTGAAATCTTGGACAAGAATTGAAGGTTAGAGACAAGACAAAAATTGTTCATGTTGTTCTCATTAAGACCGACTTTCTTCAAAATTAACACACTGAGAGTTCCTTCTCAGTGAATATGTCGCAATGTGCTCGCATAAGTCAAAGTAAAGTACATGATGTATGCACCCCTACCCCCACCCCGAACTCCCAGGAATGTCGAATAACTAGACCTAGTGCGCAATATCCAAGGTCGCCTTGGGGGGGTCACAGTAAAAGTGCATCCATGTCTTACAGGAACAGGAAACAGGGAGCTGTGATCGTTGTGACGCACGAGTCAATGTGCCTGCTGAACCATATGCCGGCTGTATTTTCAAATGCATCTAGCAAGACACTTGAACAGACATAACGGTCTTGAACATCTTATTCCCACTGGAAAAATAGACACTGAAAGAGGCAGAAAGAGACAGGAAATGACCAGGTATAACAGCTTAAACATTTATGGGTGACGGGAATAGATCAAGATACTGTAAGTTGATATTTTTTTAGAGTATACGAGCAGAGAAATGAGTTAGGAACTTACCGTACAAGAAACTATCATCATGAAAGTCTGTTTCAAATCTTAAACATTGTACTCACTTGAAAAGTGGAAATTAGTGGAAAGGCGTGGGGCTAGATTTGGGGTAGAGGGGGGAGAAGTTCTCTATGAATATCTGAAGAACGAGAACGAGACACAAACAGAGAGAGAGTGAGAGAGAGAGTGAGAGAGAGAGAGAGAGAGAGGGAGAGGGAGAGGGACAGGGAGAGGGAAAGAGAGAGAGAGAGAGAGAGAGAGAGAGAGAGAGAGAGAGAGAGAGAGAGAGGAGAGAGAGAGAGAGAGAGAGAGAGAGTTGCTGGCAGATACTTGAAACATAACATTGCCATCAGAACCCGGTTTGACAGCACAAGGCACGGGCAATGAGAGTGTTTGCTCCAGGTAAACGATGAAACTGAAAACATTAGAGCTTGAATATTCTCCCAAGACATACTTACATGCACTTGATCACCAAGAACCCGGTATTGAGGAACCGCCTAATATCAAAGACAAGAATGAAAAAGAAGAAAGGATAGGCGGGGACGGAGAGAAGAAAATGCTAGCTGTTATTTTTTCTTGAATGCACTATTGCTTTATTTATTAATTTGCTTAAGCATTAGCGTATTCTTGTATTCAAATGTATGTATTTATTCATTTGCCACTTAATTTATCTATTTAAAAAGAATACAACAGATCACAAACAGACTACACATCCATCTACTTACTTTGCACAATTACACACACACACATACTCTCTCTCTCTCTCTCTCTCTCTCTCTCTCTCTCTCAGTCTCTCTCTCTCTCTCTCTCTCTCTCCCTCAAGTTTT
>NW_004798116.1:245631-248089 GCF_000002075.1 Aplysia californica | reverse complement strand
GCGCGCGCACTTGGATACCTTGTCGGTTTGACAGGATAAGAACCTGAGAACTCGGACAGTCAACACACACGTTTATCAAACGGAAGTCGGCCACGCAAACTTTGGCCTCCAACAGATTATGTCGTGCTTTTTGTATTGGTCCATAATACGTATGCACCAAGCGACCCTCAGACTTAGTCAAACGATTGCTTTCTTATCTAGTTTATACTTTTAAAAACATTTTTTTACCGTATCAGTAGCATTTAGAACAACAAATCCAAGGCCTTTGTGTCTTTTGCTAAGCTTTTCGACTGTATTTGTGAAGTGTGCTGAGAAAATGAGTTACTTCTCATATTTTAGACCGATGGAAAAAGAAACATCAAATGTATACGTTGAAGATTTACAATTTATCAGTATGAAATTATAAAAGACATGTTACACTTGAAGAGAATGGCATTGGTTTAGAGTCTACAAATATGACTCTTGCGTTGAGATTTGGCTGATATCTCCATTCATGGATTGCGAGAAGTAACTCATTTTGTTAGCACGCCTTACATTTGGTCGCTTTTAAGGACAAGCGGGCTAACCCAGATTTCAGGGGTTTCCAGAAATCTTGACCTACACCAAAAGTAGGCATTGCCCTAACAAGAGGAGAAGTTTGGTTTCAATGGTGTGTATATTTGTTTGGTTATATAAAAAAACGCTCCTTGTCTTTTAAAGGAACTGAAAAAATTGCCAAAACTTTACCTTCGATTTTCTCAAAACAGCATTTTGCGGGATAGCCCCCTTGTGCTAGAAAGTGACAATTTAATTTTGATATCGTTATGGTAGACAAAACAGCTTCAACATATCTCGTTTCGTCGTGGAATCGCTTGCGTTTTGCAATGCGTTTGTATTGGTAGGAAGGCTCTTCGACGAAAGGTGAGGCTGATTGTTCGATTCGCTCGAAATCGTCCCGAAGTCCTGTTAAGAAAGCAGTTAGAGAATCGTACAACATGTGTACGACTCCCAGGTTGAGTGATGGTTTCTGAAGTGTTTTGTTGGCAGTGTTAAAACGTGCCAGAACTTGTTCCCAAAACAAACACAGCACAACAAATTCAAAATTGTCCATCTTGTTGTGCAAGGGTGACGTCACATCACGCGTTTGGGGAGATTCTTTCATGTCACGAGAGATGTCAAGCAGTAATGATATAATCTTTTTGTAGTTGGATTTCAATGCTACTGTTGCATCATGTCGGGCAAACCATCTAGTTCCTGACAATGATTTGGGTGTAGGGCCATCGATACGTTTTACAAACAAGCCCCAACGATGCGGGGAGCTTGAAAGGAAACTTGGACGAATCCAACATTCAGCTGCACAAACACCAACCAGAGTTAGAGAATGAGCCGAGCAGGGGACAAAGGAAGCCATGGGATTCATCTCTTTGATACGGGCTTGTACACCACTGAAGCGTCCAGCCATGGTACTAGCATTATCGTAGCTTTGACCACGACAGTTTCGAAGCACCAGTCCAAATTTGTCCAAAGCTGTCAAAATTTCTGACGTGAGAGAGTCTGCATCGTGTGCTCCTACTGGGATGAAGGTTATAAATCTCTCTACAGGTAGACCAGCTTTACTGACGTAAAGAAGAATGAATGTCAGCTGATCGGTGTGGGTTATGTCTGGGGTGGAATCGACACTAATGCTGTAGTAGTTTGCCTCTTTGACCTCTTCAATGATGACTGATCTTACTTTGGCGGTCAACACTTCTACAAACTCATCAACAATAGTAGATGATAAACATGACGCGTGCCCACGTCCTTTTTGCCATGCCCCGCAATATGGTCTGCTAGGAATGGATCAAACTCATCCATTAATTCTAACAATCCAAGAAAGTTACCGTTATGTGCAGATCCAAATTGTTGGTCATAACCATGTAGCGGGAGTCCTCTTTCGCACAAAACAACCCTTCTCAAAATGTGACGCCAGTATTCAACCTCTATTTTCAATTGTGAGACGAAAGAGTTGTCTAACTTCCTACTTTGTTTTCCAAACACGACATAGAAGTCATTTACAGGTTTGCGATGAGTATCACTGTTTTCATGCAAGGACAATCGCATAATGTTTTTCCAGTCGTTGAATCCTGAAGTGAAAGGTGGTGTTGAATAATTTACAACACTGACAAAATACTTTCCCCATTGACTCTGAATAATAAATCCAGTCTCTTCTTTTGTTTTCTCCGTTTGCAAGCTGTCAATAAAAATGGGATCTTTGGAGATACCGAGAATAATCTTTGTATTCACGCTTTGATGTCTTGAAATTAAAGCATCTACGTTTTGAACAGTGGCTTGGTTAATTACATTCCGTTTTAGTTCTCTTTATTTGCGTTCATCCACGTTGCTGAATCAGGATTGAACTTGAATTCTACAGGTTTTGGTGTCTGTGCAGTTTTATCGATGTGGTCAGAGACAGATATTGTTGTGTTGCTCTCGTCCCCGT
>NW_004798116.1:243470-244938 GCF_000002075.1 Aplysia californica | reverse complement strand
ACAAATGAACAAGCTTTAAGATGATACCAATAACTCAATATGCCCAAAAATTGACGAGAGCCTGATTCCACCACGCTGACTCACATATTCCCACACGGCGTTTTCCGGGTACGTGTTCTTTACATTGCCGGGCGTCCTGGAATACAGCCAAACGCCGCGGGAACATTCGGTCGCTTTTAAGGACAAGCGGGCTAACCCAGATGTTGGTGGTTTCCAGAAATCTTGACCTACACCAAAAGTGGGCATTGCCCTACCTATAGGAGAAGTTTGGTTTCATCGGTGTGTATATTTATTGTTTGGTTATAGAGAAAACTCTCTTTGTCTTTTAAAGAAACTGAACAAAGGGTAAAAACTTTTAACTTCATTTTTCTCAAAACAGCAGTTTTTGGGATAGGCAGAGCCAGTCACAACCAGACGTAAGTCGCACTAGGCAAATCGCACCCACGGGACCCGAAAGTTTAGTGTTGGTAAGAGTTTAACGGCACTTGCAACACAACAAGATCATAGGAGTACCAAAGATTAGAGGTGTTACAAAAGAGTAACAAACACAAAAAGAAGGAGGGGAGATAAAGACGATAGATGTTTGATAGGAAAGAAGAAGCAAACCACACCAGAGCACCCGCCAACCAACCACTCATACATACATACAAACACACATACATGTAGATAATAAATTTTATAAAAAGCTTATCCCGATTCTCAGTCCCCCGATCAAGCAGGAAGCCGCCACCTGACTTTCAACCAATCTAGAAGCCTTATCGCCTTGTCGCAATATCGTATGATTCAATAACAACACCCTTCGCTTTTCACATCCTCATTGCGCGCAGAAATTCCCCACTATGTACAGCTATGACCCACGGGGTCTGGCGATAAGGAACGAGGAAGCGAGGTCGGAGAGGAATCCTTTTAAGTTTGAGTCAAGAAGAGCATATCGACGCAATGACGGCCATTTAGGGCTGGGAAAAAGAAAGACGGAGAGAACAGAAGGCTTTTATCAAGTTTCAGAGGACAGGGAAGTAGGTGTGCATCAACACAATGGCGGCCATTTAGTTAGTTTTAGTAGAGGTTTTACGGCGCTCGCAACTGCATACGGTCATATGAGCGCCAGTGGGTGGATGTCAACAGAGAAGTCCATACAGGGAATCAGACTTACTCTGCTCACCTCTCTATCCTCAACAGCACAAAGCCTGCTTCGTCTATCAAGGCATAACAGAAAAAGGGTTCCCAACAACAACCACCTAAACAGATAGATTGAACAGGGAAATACATGGATGATAGATAATGGGGCTTATCAGTGGCGCCCTTAAACCACCCGCTGGGTATGCTATGGGTTTAACTCAAGCAGACTATACACACACACACACACACACACACACACACACACACACACACACATGTAGATAGATAGATCGATCTATATAATAGATAGATAGATAGATAGATAGATAGATAGATAGATAAATAGATA
>NW_004798116.1:239839-242339 GCF_000002075.1 Aplysia californica | reverse complement strand
TACAGCCGGCATTGCTCAGCATAGAGTAACACATAGAAAGACATGTTCTCGGGCCCCTCAGTGTTAGAAGAGCCTAAATCGTCCCCCTTGCTTGTCAACACGTCAGCATGCCTTTGACCTTTCTTTGACCGCACTAGTAAACGACCTATCTAGATTCATTTCTAGATGTAGTTAAATCATAAAACACAAAGAGACTCTATAAAATGTAATTATTCTAGATCTAGATCTAGTACGTACCGTTTATTGAAGATCTTGCGGCTCGTTCTTGAAGAAAATAAAGTTGCAGAGTTGAGCAACAAACTCGATCGAATTCAACAAAACGATATAACTACATGTATAACTTTTAGCCAGGAGAGAAAGTGACTGTAAGTGGCCAGGATTTCGACGTAATGTAGACCTAGAATGTTGTAGTTTTCGGCCTAGGCGTAGTCAAAAGACAACTTCGGAAAACATATCAGCAGCAGCCCCAACAACAGCAACAGCGGTAGCATCAATATCCTTCTCATCAACATCAACAACAACAACAACTGTAAAAACAACAGCAATACAAACAACAAACAACAACAACAATTCAACAAGAGGACAATTCTTTTTTTGTTGTTGAAAAACATTTTTTAAACGTCGTGTTTGCAAGCGCGGGCCCCCTGAGGCGCGGGGCCCTAGGCTAGCCTAACAGCCTTACGGGTAACGCGGCCCTGGTAGTAACATTAATATTAAACATTGCAGTCTTAGGCGGCTCTCATGGTCTAGAGATTACGGTGTCCGTCTCTCATTCAATAGTTCCTGAGTTCGAAAACTGACAGCAGCGGAAAATTTTCATCCTTTAAAATGTTCTCTTTTCACCTCCTTTCCAGTTCTTTTACTTTTTTCTGTCATCTGCTTCCGCCTCCACTTTCTGTCTCACCCCTCTCCCCAAATAACCCCCCCCCCCCAAATAAAACAAAACAACAACAAGAAACAAACAAACCTCAACCAATTGGGCACCTCCTCCAGGCTCCTGACTCTTTTGGCAGCCTTTTTACTGCTACTCATTGACTTCTTCTTACAACTACTGTCTTTCAGACACACTCCCGATCTTAGGGTAGGTAAGATCTTAAAACTACAAATGTAGCTTACTCGGATAAATAAAGATGAAAAATGACAGAGGTACTGTGTGCAAATTGTGCACGTTGAAGATTTCGTGGTGGTCCAAAATCGACAAGAGTTGGCTTCTGCCGCAACTGGGGCAAAATTCAAAATTAACTCCTAGATCTCTACCAACTGTTTAATGTGTCCTGCACGCACATATGATAATATATACAGTTACGAGCGCCGTAAAAACACTTATCAAAACAAACAAAGAGACATCTAGTCTTATCACTGGGTTGAGTTGAGAAAGCGGAGGTTGACAATTTCTTTTGACGGGCGAAGTTTGAACAACAACAATGCCCCCCCCCCCCCCAAAAAAAAAAAAAAAAAAAATTATAAAAAAAACCCAAAACCCCCACAAACAAACAAATTAAATAATTCTCTAGAAATCTGAATTATTTTTTTCCATTGTATTATTAGGTTGAGGTCATGGTCTCAGTAAAGCATAGATCTATGTGGGGCAGCGTGGTGAAATCAGGCGCTCTTCAAAATAATTAAAATTGAAGGAACTGGCATTTTCCCTCCAGTTAAGTTATTTTGATCGAATTTGTTTTTCTTTTGGATCGACATATATATATTACGTCCATTCAAGAACACATTTCTGTGTGGATTTTACTGGAAAAGTTGATTAAAGGCACACAAATTTAAGTTCTCATTTACCACAAGCTCTCCAGCTATAGAAATAACCCAACGTTGGCAGCCATTTTCTCGTTAATTTAACTTTTGAAACAAGACGACCTCCACCTCTTTCAATTGAAGATATCTCGACTTCCGTTCAAGATAAATGGGTATTTTTTCATGTAAGGCAAGACAAATGAACAAGCTTTAAGATGATACCAATAACACCACATGCCCAAAAATTGACAAGCGCCTGATTCGACTGCGTCATGACACATTTTTAATAGGTCGAGGGCACGACCAATTTATAAGAGTACCTATTCCCTAACTGCAATGCTGAAGCTGAAGGCTGATGGTATACTTTTTGTCGATGGAAGGTTATATTTTCCAGGTAAAATCTGTATAACGTTATATAGATAACATGTAAACTGAATACGTTAACAATTATTATGCTTAGCGATACTTTACCTTCACCCCGAGTGCGTGAATGTTACGATACAGCGGTCACGTTCTTTTCAACTTCTTCGGATTTGTAATTAGACACGGCTTCTTGAACTGTTGTAGGCCTACAGCTGTCAGTATAACCATTCGTTTCAGGTATACACTTACAGCTGTGAGAAGGAGGAGAAGGAGAAGGAGAGGGAGAAGGAGAAGGAGAAGAAAAAGAAGAAGAAGAAAAGGAAGAAGAAGAAGAAGAGGAAGAGGAAGAGGAAGAAAGAAAAAGAAAAAGAAAAAAAAAAAAAAAGAAACAGAA
>NW_004798116.1:236694-237908 GCF_000002075.1 Aplysia californica | reverse complement strand
AATAATAATAATAAAACGCACGGTCACGTCTGGCACGGGAGGGCACGACAATATTCCTAGATCCTGGTGGATGGTGAATAGAGGCGTGCAACATATCAAATCCGTAATATCAAATCACGGTCTCATGTGACTGGGCGTTAGGAATTGGCTTTATCATTCTATTCCCCAACTACGTGAGGTCCTGTTCGCAACAGCCGATAGCAAACAGGAATGAGCACGACATCTATTTCTGTCGCACACAGTCACGCCCGCCCGTCACGGCAGCGGACACACACTTGTGCTACGTCAATAGATCGAGAATCCCTCAGTTCTATATGACAGTCTGGGTGGCTTTGAGTTACTACAACTACGAGGTCAGACACCAAATGTTATAGAATTCTCTATCAAAATCGATAGAGCATTTTTTTGGAGTCGGTATTAAGATACTCAAAGAATTGCACTCGGCAAAAGCTTGACAAGTTGTGGAACTCAAAATTGTCAACGTCTGTAATTTCTCCAAAAAAGTCAATGAGCACATAGAACGTTGTCCTAGTAGAGTAGTGTTGTGTTACAACATACATCATACTATATCCGAGAGCGGGCAAACAGACAAAGAGAAAGTAACAGAGACAGAGAGGAGATTGAGAGCAAGTAACAGACAAAGAGAAAGTAACAGACAGACAGACGGATAGACAAAACAGAATGTAACAGACAGACAGACAGACAAAACAGAAAGTAACAGACAGACAGACAGACAAAACAGAAAGTGACAGACAGACAGAGCCCCCTGCCGGCAGACAAAAGAGAAGAGATGAGGTGAGCCACTGACCTTGTGTCTCCCCAGAAAGACCACAGCGCTGGCACCCCTCCCCACTGAATCAGCTGTATTCCATGTGTAGTTCTCCGAAAACAGAAGGGTTCCTGGGGGACATTGGGGGAAAAAAACATTGTCAAAAACAGAACACATCATCACTTCATATTGGTTGTCTTAGTACACTTTTTCAGGCACTTGCAACACGATAAGGTCATACAGGTGCCAAAGATTACAGGTGTTACAAGAGAGGAACATACACGATAAGGTCATATAGGTGCCGAAGACTAGAGGTGTTACAAGAGAGGAACATACACGATACGGTCATATAGGTGCCGAAGACTAGAGGTGTTACAAGAGAGGAACATACACGATACGGTCATATAGGTGCCGAAGACTAGAGGTGTTACAAGAGAGGAACATA
>NW_004798116.1:235225-236594 GCF_000002075.1 Aplysia californica | reverse complement strand
GGGGGGTAAAGTTAATATTAGTATTGTCGTATCCACGACTCGCCTCGCCTGACAAGCCTTCTATTTCTGTACAATTTAAACGTGCTGATCTATGTCCCCAGTTCGAGACCGGCTTTCTTATTTCTCCGTCGACCTTCTGTATACTATCTATCTCTAGTTTCAAGCATGTCCCTACATGACTGGAGCTCTCTGAAGTTTCGTTATAAGCAACAAAGTTAAAACAAGATAAATGAAAACCTGAACACATCGGTTAAAACCGATCTGTGTTCCAGTTTTATTTGGTGCTTTGGGTTCATTATCCCCAAATAGAATGCGGATGTTCCCAGCACGTGGTCACAGCAAGACACCCAAGAACGTATAGCTACAAAGGAAGTTTTAATGGCTGACATCCGATGGTGACAAATGAAAATGTGAGGCATCGTGGTGAAATCAGGCGCTCGTCAAAATAGTGAAATCAAAGAAACCGGTATATTTTTGGACATTGGGGAATTCTTTTAAACAGATTTTCATTTTTAACTCCTTCACCTTTTACGTCCTTTTAAAAAACATTTCTAGGTATCTTTTACCGAAAAACAATGATTGAAGCCACAAAGGACACTTAATCATTGAAAGTCACCAAACTTTGGCGATCATTTTTAGGCTAATTTCACCTCTCCACTAAGCCACCCCCACCTCCTTCAATCACAAATTTCTCAACTTTTATTCAAGATACCCGGTAGATAGATATTTTTTTCTCCCAAAGCAAGACAAATGAATTGTCTTTGAGATTAGACCAATAGCTTAACATGCCCAAAACTTGACGAGCGCCTGATTCCACCGCGTCGTAACACGAAAAAGCTAAGATTACACGGCCGCCCTATTGATACCAAGATGGCCGCCGAGGGTGGAGCTATTATGTAATGTCCTTGAGAACAAGGTCACATTCTGCCGTTACAAGAAAATGTTGGGAGCACATATTATTATTATTACAATGGTTGAAATTACTTATGTTTTGTAGTCCTCATTTTGTCATTTTAAAGCGTTGTTGATAATGCAAATCACATTTCGAGAGTAAAAAGTAAACGAGGACTCCGCATTCTTAAAATAGATGCGTTAAAAGTGCACGACGTCACGAAGACCTACATACATAATGATGCCAAGAAGATTGGAAGCACTGTTGGTGCGAACGTTGTCACGCAAGTTCCAAATGGAGGAGAGAGGTATTGTTTGCTTCCCGGGAAGCCGAGAATGTTTCCGTGTGTTCTAGTAGGGTCTCCTGGTTGGTAAAGTACAAAGAGCATGCGGTAGGGCGTGGTTATGTGCTATAATGTTATAAATTCTTCTTCTTCTTCTTCTTCTTCTTCTTCTTCTTCTTCTTCTTCTTCTTCTT
>NW_004798116.1:233733-235125 GCF_000002075.1 Aplysia californica | reverse complement strand
GTTACAAGAGAGGAACATACACGATAAGGTCATATAGGTGCCGAAGACTAGAGGTGTTACAAGAGAGGAACATACACGATAAGGTCATATAGGTGCCGAAGACTAGAGGTGTTACAAGAGAGGAACATACACGATAAGGTCATATAGGTGCCGAAGATTAGAGGTGTTACAAGAGAGGAACATACACGATAACGTCATATAGGTGCCGAAGATTAGAGGTGTTACAAGAGAGTAACAAACAGAAAAAAATAAAGGAGGAGAGATAAGGAGGATAGATGTTTGATGGGGAACAAGGAGCAAACCACACCAGATACCAAGTTCCCTCTTCATGGAGTCTCTGCTTCCTTTGGTCCTTTGGGAATGGCTAAAAGACACTTCAGTCAGTAGCACTGCCCGGGGGGGGTACCAGACAGTTTGACACACACAGGTGACAATTAGCTACCCCAAAAAAGAGAGAAAATCCTGAACTTTTCCGACACGTACAAACGCACGAGAGGGGACTCAAACTTTACTGATCATGTTGTCTAGTGCACCTTGTATCAAGCAGGTGGGGAAAATCTGGACAATTTCAGAAACTGGGCGCTCTGGTGTGGTCTGCTCCTACTTTCGGATCAATCAAAGATCTGTCGTCCTTATCTCCCCCCCCCCCCTCTTTTCTAGGTATGCTGCTCTCGAGAAACATCTCTAACCTTCAGCGTGGGTGGTTGGTGGGTGCTCTGTTGTGGTTTGCTTCTTCTTTCCTATAAAAAATCTATCGTCCTTTTCTCCTTTACTCTCTTGTAACACCTCTACTCTTCTGGCGCTCATATGACCTTATGCAGTTGCGAGCGCCGTAAACCTCTACTAAAACATAACTAACCTTCAGCACTTATTTGACCTTCTATTTGTGTAGCAAGTGCCGTAAAAGTATTACTAAAACGATTCATTTCAAAAGTCCAGATTTCCGGATTTATTCAGAAAACCAACCCCTCTGGACACAGGAAAAAGGCAAAAGACAATACGGTCGCTTTTAAGGACAAGCGGGCTAACCCAAATTTAAGGGGTTTCCAGAAATCTGGACGTAGACCAAAAGTGGGCATTGCCCTACCTATAGGAGAAGTTTGGTTTCATTGGTGTGTATATTTGTTTGGTTATAGAGAAAACTCTTCTTGTCTTTTAAAGAAACTGAACACTTACAAAGGTCCAAAAACTTTACCTTCGATTTTCTCAAAACAGCAGTTATCGGGATAGCCCCCTTGTGCTTCAAAGCGACCGTGATATCTACACATCATGTCAGCCCCAGACGACCGCCCGTTATCTCAGAGAAAACTGGTCGTCTTAGACAGGGGCTCCTCTTGGACAGTCTCATTAGCACTATAGTTGTTTTTTTAACGCGGGGGGGGGGGGGGGGGC
>NW_004798116.1:230867-233633 GCF_000002075.1 Aplysia californica | reverse complement strand
TGCTTGTACAAGTAACCATGACAGCAGGTTTGGCTCTATTTTGTTCATAATACGGTTAGATTGAATACATTTACAAAATAGATACTAAACTTATTGATTTATCAATACAAAATATACACACACAAAAATAAAGACAACAAGCATATGTTTCTATACATATTATAGCCTCAGAACTATTTGGTCCAAAGTACCTCTTCACCTATAAGTAGGCCTACACTTTGGACCAAATAGTTCAGAGGCGATGATATATTGTATACTATTGACCAAAAGGTCACCACATTCATCAATGTCGGAAAGGGATAGTTATTTCACACTTACAGGAACTTACAGCCCACGTCTTATCGAACGGAGTTTCAGGGAATCATTTTTTAAAAAAAAGTAGAATTCAATCCAAAAAAGAACAAAAACATCAAAAGATGACGAGGTTAGGTAATAAGTGCACATTCAAGAACAAGAAAATCTTTAACTGAACAGTTTCGCGACAAAATGCAACAAAGACCATTTTCGAAGTTTGTCCGGAACTGGTTACGTCATGTCTAGAAAGACGAGACACATCACAGAGTAACTTATTTTACCGCGCCATTTTTCCTCTTTAAAGAACTGCAGAAAGTTCCGCTATTTAAAAAACTTTTTTTTTTTTTTTTTAACAAAGCCTAACAAAAGCGGCGGCCCCTGAGTGACAAACTGTGACATAACATGTTGACTCATAACTCATAATACGTCACTATAACAACCAACAACGGAACAACCAATCAAAGCTGTTTCCTCGAGTCAGGTGACTTCGCTTGAGGTTGACGAAAGTTTGAGAGTGGCGGCCCTTTCCCTTCTTAGGGTATCAAAGTACATTTGTAGATGTGTCGCGTTTTGTAGAAAATGTGTGGAGAGCTCTTCAATTTGTTGAAGGAGAAAGATCCAGCAACATAGATTTCATCAATTTATTGAAGGAGAAAGATCCAACAAAATAGATTTCATCAATTTGCGAATATAAACTAAGTCTTACACCGTGTTTATTCTAAAGTCAAAGTTGCTCAAGGTTATTCAGTAAATGGGTGAAGAATAAAAATCTTCATTTTTCTCAAAACCGGGAAAATGGAAGCATGTCACGCTTTGTCGCCAATCTGTTCCAACTTGTCACAGAAAAGAAGGATGAGAAAAGTGGACTAGGTTTCGGACAGCGCTTGTCAAACTGGTCCGTATCACCCACTAGTGGACCATTACTGTCACGACGTGGTGAAATCAGGCTCTCGTCAAAATAATCAAAGTGAAGAAATTGGCATTTTTTCGCAAATTTGTGAATTTTAATCAGTTGTTTTTTTTCAGCTTAACACCTTTCATGCCCATTAAAGAACTCATTTCTGTGTGGATTTGACGGAAAAACGTTGATTAAAGGCACAAAAAAGGTAAATTTTCAGTTTCCACTGACTCTCAAGCAAAGGAAATAGATCTAACTAATCTTTGTCTGCCATTTTCTCGCCAGTTGTACCTCTGAATCCAGGTGACCCCCACCTACTTCATACGAAAATATTTCGACTTCTATTCAAGATAAATGGACGGGTTTTTTCACCCAAAGCAAGACAAATGAACAAGCTTTGAGATGATACCAATAACTCCACATGCCCAAAAATTGACGAGAGCCTGAATACAGTGATTCCATCGCGTTGTGACAAATTTGGTCAATCTGGCGGGCGCCAGGGATCACCCTGGGAGAAACACGTACACATGTTAGTCAATGTCCCGCTTGGAAAGATACAATGCAGGTGGGTGTTAAGAAAATGTAGCCTCTTAACCCTTGGAGCCCTTGCCATCGGTAGACCAGTGGTGTGTAAAACTGTCCGTATGTCTAGCCACAGGTACACTGATGGTGTATAAGTATAAGACTGTCCGTATGTCTAGCCACAGGTACACTGATGGTGTATAAAACTGCCCGTGAACCTATCCACCGATACAGCGGTGAGTGAGACCTATAAATCCCCAACCCAGACAGTCTGGGACCAAATGTACACAGAAAACTGTGTTTACTACACAGGACGTTATTGAGCATTTGGAAGATCTTTCTGAATTAAACGCTGGTAATGACGAGGACTACCCTGAGTGGGATATGGAGAGTGATTCTGATGATCTTATGGATGTTTGTGTCATACATCGCTCAGGAGCTCCGGCAGAGGGGCATGGTAGCCTCAGGAGGTCAGGGGGTCAGGAGGTCCGGGGGGCAGGGCTCAAAGGGTTAGAGGTCACAAAAGTGTCACAAGCGGCAACAGTGGCCGCTGGCTATGACAAGATTGACAAGCACTGGTTTCAGATAGTATAAAGGAACAAACATCTTGTAAAAATTATTTCATCTGCTTTGAACCTTGTAGCTTTAACCACAGTGATTGGGATTTATTTTTTGGGGGAAGAAATTTATGAAAATTCTGTTTCATCAGAGTTCATTTTCAGCAGTCCACTGCTTGTCCTTAATCTCCACAAACGTCTCGCTGTGTCACTGTGTCACTGTGTCACTGTAGCACTGTATATACATGGCCACTGAAGACAAGGAGCCCACTAGCCAGGCAGACTGACCCGACTGTCATGCAAACACTCCCACAACAAAGGAAACACACCCCAACCAGTGACATGACAACAATAGAAATATATGCGGAGACCACAAGTAGAAAATGGGCACAGTTTCAAAATGAGCATTGCCAAGAAATCTATTAGGAGAGTTGTAGATTCTTAACTTCATATCTTTTAGACGTGTTGGTTCATCATTACATTACTGTCAGCTGA
>NW_004798116.1:222860-230767 GCF_000002075.1 Aplysia californica | reverse complement strand
GGGGGGGATCGGACAAAACAATCCACCAAAAGTCAAACAGAGATGAAGTTGTGAGTCAAAAAGCTCTCTTTTGAACCCTATCCGTACGTTGTATTTTAACATTAGTAATAATAAATAGCATTTGTATAGCGCATGTCCCCACTCGAAAGAAAGCTCTATGCGCTTTACACTACATTATTACCTAAGCAGACCATAGAACACCCAGAAACATTCTCAGCTTCCCAGGAAGCATGCAGTGCAAGCAGCTGCTTAAGCCCTCAAATACTATCAAACTGACAGAATCTTTCTTGGTCTATTGCCGGGTACCCATTTCCATCTGGGTGAAGTGGGGAACATTCGTGTAAAGTGCCTTTCCCAAGGACACAACGTCGGGCCCACGGCTTGAACCCCCAAACCTGCAACCTCACTATTACGAGTCCGGTAGCCTAACCACTAGGCCACCGATGCCACAACCATCGTATCCATACGACGTGGGGAAGTCTAGCTCTGCGCCACCACTTTCCAAAGAGGAAATTTACTCGTTAATCCGATCTGTACGCTTTGCATAGCAGTCTGTCAAAATGATTTTTTGAGAAATACTGAACGTTTCAAAGAGATCTTCGTACTAAAAGATTCTAAAATGTGAAGAATACAACCCCGGGGGTACAAAATGACCCCGGGGCGTACGGATAGGGTCAAAGCCGATACCCTCACAATGACCCTGTTCTGACTGTGCCCATCTGTCTCGTGGACTCCTCACACGAGAAATCTCACCTGGAGGCCTCCAATGTTGTGGAGATTTGGATGATTGAATGATCTGCATGACAGTCTGACAAAAACCAAATAAAATAAAAAAGTTGCTCATCTTGTCTATGGCAGAAGCACGGTTTCAGTACGATATCACACTCCTTTTCCCAATGAACAGGAGATTTTTGGGCTTTCACTTTCAGAGACATCACAAACAACGAAGGATAGCACCAACGTATTCTCAAATGTCTCTTACTCAACTACAAGTAAGACTGAATTACAGGATTTTTCTCTACATTGTCTTGTACACAGGTAACTAGATTCTAGGCAGACACTTCATAAAGCATGTCCACTATGGAACTGCTCCAAGGCTACCACAGCCATCAATTCACCAGCCTCTGATCCTAACTATATTGCACTGCAATGATTTTCAATTAATTCATCAAAATGCATGCAACAGGCAAATTTTTACAAACACAGTCCAAAGTTGTCCAAGACAGCCAACTATCAACAAAGAGAAAAGTGGTTTGTCTTAGACAGGTGCGCATCTTGGGGCAGTGTAATTAGAATATACATATATAAACACAAGGGGAGAGGTGGAAGTGTTTAAAGTCTATACAGCTGTCTGTCTAAGACAAGTGGCCTTTAGAGCAAGTATGAAGTGACTATGTAGACAAGTGGCCTTTAGAGCAAGTATGACTGTGTAGACAAGTGGCCTTTAGAGCAAGTATGACTGTGTAGACAAGGGGCCTTTAGAGCAAGTATGACTGTCTTAGACAAGTGGCCTTTAGAGCAAGTATGACTGTGTAGACAAGGGGCCTTTAGAGCAAGTATGACTGTGTAGACAAGGGGCCTTTAGAGCAAGTATGACTGTGTAGACAAGTGGCCTTTAGAGCAAGTATGACTGTGTAGACAAGGGGCCTTTAGAGCAAGTATGACTGTCTTAGACAAGTGGCCTTTAGAGCAAGTATGACTGTGTAGATAAGGGGCCTTTAGAGCAAGTATGACTGTGTAGACAAGGGGCCTTTAGAGCAAGTATGACTGTCTTAGACAAGTGGCCTTTAGAGCAAGTATGACTGTGTAGACAAGGGGCCTTTAGAGCAAGTATGACTGTGTAGATAAGGGGCCTTTAGAGCAAGTATGACTGTGTAGACAAGGGGCCTTTAGAGCAAGTATGACTGTGTAGACAAGGGGCCTTTAGAGCAAGTATGACTGTGTAGATAAGGGGCCTTTAGAGCAAGTATGACTGTGTAGACAAGGGGCCTTTAGAGCAAGTATGACTGTCTTAGACAAGTGGCCTTTAGAGCAAGTATGACTGTGTAGACAAGGGGCCTTAGAGCAAGTATGACTGTCTTAGACAAGTGGCCTTTAGAGCAAGTATGACTGTGTAGACAAGGGGCCTTAGAGCAAGTATGACTGTGTAGACAAGGGGCCTTAGAGCAAGTATGACTGTGTAGACAAGGGGCCTTAGAGCAAGTATGACTGTGTCAAGATTCATTCAACTTTCTGGACTCAAAGCAAAAATAAAAAAGCAAAAACAAATTTAGCACAACAAAACTACACAACACACAAAAAAACAAGCATTGAAATCTATAAAATTAAACAATTTGCAAAATTCCATGCTTCTGAAATATGAGAAGAAAGAGGCACAGAAAAGGCGACATAGCGTTATGAACAAGATTAAACTACAGTGGAGTCCGCTCAAAGTGAACTCTTTGGGACCAGAAGAAAGTGTTCACTTTATCCAAGGTTCAGTTTAACCATTGTGGTAGAGTGGACGCCTAGAAGAAACAGTAGCTACGCGCAGTGGTGGGTCTAGGGTGGAGGTGGCGTGGGACAACATAGCAGGCGAGCCTAGACTAGAGCTCTTTCTTTCTGACTGAGATTGCCGTCGCCAATGCCGAGCTGGGATTGTCTGCCGACACCCAAAGCAAAGAATTTTATTTTCCCAGCATGGCGACAGTGACACGGTCGGACCGTTCTTTGCTTTCACTCATTGTGGGCGTTCCTTTTATCTGATTTTCCCAAGAAACCAGTTCATTTTATCTACATTTTTTAAAACTTTAACAACTAGCGTTTCAATCGGGACCACAAAATATCGTTCACTTTAACTGATTGTTCAAATACACTAAATCATGCTCACTTTAGGCGGACTCCACTGTACTTTGTTTTCCAGCTTACCTTTGATTACTGGGTAACTTGATGTCATGGGAACTTATGGGACGAGATCTCCTCGGGAAAAAACAACGTCCGTCTCCTGAGGTCGCACTCAGACAAGGCATCAGCTTTCATCCAGGGATCTTGAGCTCACAAACCTCCTCAGACTATGACAGCCACTCCCTCACTCTTTCTCAAACGAGTTGAATTATCAACAAACAGCACAAAGTGACCTAACTTACATACCAAATACTAGACACTTTCACACAAATTGACTCCACTACAAGCTGCAGAGTGCTCTTGTCAGCCTTTACCGTGAGCTAAATGTACAGAAGCAATTCTTATTTTACACAGATCCTGTTATTTTCTATTTACACCATGCAGAGGTTACAATGCTTCAACATTCAAAATATGAAAACCTTCAATAGAAGAGAGAAAGAGCAAAACGTATGGACATCCGGCAATCTAACACTCACTACTTCACGACACTAAAAGTCAAAGTATTACATAAGACACTGTAAAAAGTTAAATAAATATGGCAAATAATATAATAATAATAAGGTACTAAATGCTTAAATGCAGAAGCTCAGATGAAACGTGTTTTTTCCACGACTTGCAAGTGAACTTCTTTGTTGAATGGGTTGACAGGCTCCTCCACTGTTATTATCTTGCCCAAGAAGCACTCTTTAGGAAAATCCTACAGTTTCCAAAGTGACAACAAGATAAGACGTAATTATGGTCAATGTCCCACGGACCCGTGGGTCGGATCAAATGTCGGAACAGCGGGTCTTTCAGCGTGAAGTAAACATCGGAAAAAATCCTCATCGGAGCCCTTTTAGGTCCCAGGCTGACTGCAGGCAGGAGAAACGTAGTGGATCTAGGGGCACACAGGATGCGAGGATCATCATTCATTCACTAAACCTGAAAAAACACAGAAACGATGGACAAATGAAGAAATGAATCCAAACTGGATTATCAGGGACGTCAACCGACTGCCACAAATACTCTGAACTTTTCCCACCCTGTGGAAATCATACGTAATATATTCATATATATAATATATATGTGCCCTCATGGACTCAAAAATGAAGCATTATATGTATAACGTTTGTGTAATACATCTTGTAGACCCAAGAAGTGGAGCAAAATCTGGACAATCACATTACCCTCCCCATCTTTGCTTGACCGTCAGTGCCCAACGCCAGTGGTCACCAAAGTGGTTGTGCCGGGGCAGCAGCCATCTAGCAGCTCTCCACACTTGATCTAGCAGAGGGCAATCTTCCTCATGTTTACGTTTTATATTAATTTTTTCTGGATTCGGCAAATAATGTTACAGGGTTAGAGGAGGGTTAGGGTAACGGTTGTTATGGAGTATAGGGTATCCCTATCTCTAACCTTCATTTTGAAGAGACTTGACAGAACATCGGGTTGTGAACTAAGTACTTTAAGTCATTAAGTACAGACAAATTAACGTTATTTATAAGCGTCTTTTCCACCTGTCTGTAGTAACAATATAAACAACACCGGTTTAACTGGACTTTTTTGCACGCAGGTGTCGTGTAACTAAGTCGCTACAACTTTTTTAATTTCCCAAATCCAGTTAGTGTGTTCTTTGCTTATTAAATACAATTACCCAAATCCAGCAAATGTGAGAGCAAAACCTGCACACACATCTGGAAGTGTGGCCTTGAAGAGTACAGTAGATAAAGAGACCATGTCCGGCATCAAGTCCACTAAGCTAACCAAGACCAGAACATCACACACAGTTTGACAACAGGTTTTCCAATTAGATCTAGATCTAGATCTGAAATTTTCTTATTGAAAATGATTTGCCCCAGTTTTAGCGGCAATATATCTTTTAAGGGTCTATACTATAGTTTATCATGTAGATCTATGTTCATTCATGTACGTGTGTGATCTGCAGCCAAAAAATCGTCCGTTTGTTGAGTTTGAAAACCCCCAAAAAGTGTTCTGTGGTAGTAAAAAAGTAAGGAAGTGGCTATTCTCATCCGGGGTGAGAATAGAAATACGATCGACCTCTCACCCCGGGTGAGACTTGCGACCCTAGGCTATTCTCATCCGGTTTGAAACAAGACCTGTTTTTCCTAATTTCGGAATACTTTCTATCGACGTGGATGATCAAATTGATAAAAGCCAAGAAAAAATTACGTTATATAAATAGCACAAAAGTAAGCTAATTTGATCTCATCTTCAAAGATGCTATGGCTATGGCTATTTCACTGTTCGAATCGAGCCGAACTACGCGGGTCGCCATTTTGTTTTGCCCGGAAGTTCTCGCAAGATCAACTCCTCCCCTCTTCTCTCTCTCTCTGTCTCTTTCTGAATACTGTCTATCGGTCTGGACGATCAAATTGACCAAAACAAAGTTAAAAAATTATGTTAAAACACAAAAGTAAATTAATTTGGTTGTCTACAAAGATGCTACGGCTATTTAACTTTTCGAATCGAGCCGAACTACGCGGGTCGCCATTTTGTTTTGACCGGAAGTTCTCGCGCTACTCCTCTCTCTCTTTCTCTCTCTCTCTCCACTGCCCACAGACAAAATTGTACGCTTTTAGTAGGCTACAGTTGTAATGGAACGTTTGTTCACGGCACAGAATTCTACAATTTCTGTTATCACAGTGTAGAATTCTGGGCGCTTTTTCGGTAGTTCCCACCCCGCATTTGAAACAAATTTTGTTATTCGCCGGTTTTGGCCCCAAGAGTAGGGGGGTTTCAGGGGGGCTTGCCCCCCTGACCTAATATAAACAAGGTGGGGGTTTTCAGGAGGGCATGCCCCCCTGAATTTTACCACAATTTCATGTTTTGCAGTTGTTAGGTTTGACATCTTAGCTTGCCGCGAATCAAACGTATATATATATATAGATCTAGATGTAGGTCAGGCTCTATCAAATAAGGGGGGTGGGAACTACCGAAAAAGCGCCGAATTCTGTGGTTTAGGGTGAACGCAAAATTTGTTGGCCTACATCTAGGCTATAACGGTGAACGCACACCGGGTGAGAATAGCCAAAAGACTCGCCTGCACTATTCTCACCCCGGGTGAGAATAGAGGTGGCCAAAAAGTAAACACATTCACCAAAGGCAAAGGCGAGGCAATGGCAAGACTTGGCAAGGTCTACAATGGGCTGCTGTCTAAAATGGGAAAAATTAACTTAAAGTTCCAGATTAAACTAAGATCTCACGTCATCAGAGTGGTAAGTGAGTGAACTAGATTCTAGGCTAGACTAAGAATCTTAGATACAGTGGTCAGTGAGTCTGTCTCATCTTCCTGACTGATTCTGCCTTTCTGGGTCTGGGCTGGGTGTTCATTCAGAGTTGTAGTTGTATTAGATCTAGATCTAGATCTAGATCTAGATTCTAGATCTAGATCTAGAGATTCTAGATCTACATCTATATCTAGACTAGATCTAGATATAGATCTAGACCTAGTATTTTTTGTATTAATTTAGCAACTTGGGCAATTCAATGTACGAACCCATTCAATACGGCACGGTAATGAGAAAAAAAAATAAGGGAAAAAGCTCCATTCTAAAAAATAGCTAAATAGCGTCTAATTAGAATCTAGATATCTAGATCTAGAACTAAGAGTCTAGAATCTAAATCTAGATTCTATACAAACGGAACAGAATTAGATCTACATACCCATAGATCTATATTATTGTGAAAAAACTGGGTTACAACATGTGAAACTCGTGACGATGATGTTCGTGTTTTCATAAGAGTCAAGATCTTTCTCCGTGGACGCTTCTATCAATCATCATTTTCTCTATTGCCCTATTATTTACCTGAGAGGAGAGAGATGGTGAGAGTTGCGTCCCTTGGCCTCGTCTATCGATACGGAAGGGGCAACTGTCTTTTCGCAGATACATGTATAGCCTAGGTTTACCAATATTTATTATTACTATTACCAATGCATGCCAACAAAACTAATAACAATTTTTTTTTTATGTATTACAATTACTCTAACCTTGGTTGGCCTGGGCTGTGTTAACAAACTTTATATTATGACCCAAACCTAGTTATACGAGCACAGCATTTAGCAAAGAGTATTGATGCTCCGAACAATTCACGGAAAACGCCAAATCTTGCACGTCAGTTTTTTTTTACAATAATGTATAATCATGCAAGTCACGCCAGTTTTACAATAATGTATAATCATGCAAGTCACGTCAGTTTTAAATATAATGATACAAGTCACGTCCGTTTTACAATAATGTATGATCATGCAAGTCACGTCAGTTTTACAATAATGTATGATCATGCAAGTCACGTCAGTTTTACAATAATGTATGATCATGCAAGTCACGTCAGTTTTAAATATAAAGATACAAGTCACGTCAGTTTTACAATAATGTATGATCATGCAAGTCACGTCAGTTTTACAATAATGTATAATCATGCAAGTCACGTCAGTTTTAGATATAAAAATACAAGTCACGTCAGTTTTACAATAATGTATAATCATGCAAGTCACGCCAGTTTTACAATAATGTATAATCATGCAAGTCACGTCAGTTTTAAATATAAAGATACAAGTCACGTCCGTTTTACAATAATATATGTGAGGCAGCGTGGTGGAATCAGGCTCTCGTCAAAACAATCAAAGTGAAGAAACTTGCATTTTTCCGCAGGTTTGTGAATTTTTATCAGATTTTTGTTTTTGGGCTTAACACCTTTCATGCCCATTAAAGAACTCATTTCTGTGCGGACTTTTCTGAAAAAAGTCGATTAATTGCCCAAAATATGTAAATTTTCAGTTACCACAGACTCTTAAGCTAAGGAAATAACTAATCTTTGGCAGCCATTTTCTCACTAATTTTACCTCTGAAAACAGGTGACCCCCACCTCTTTCATTTTCAAATATCTCGACTTGTATTTGAGATAAAAAGATAATTTTTCATCCAAATAAAGGCAAGTGAACAAGCTTTAAGATTATACCAATAACTCTATGTGCCCCAAAATTGACGAGAGCCTGATTCCACCACGCTGCCTCACATACGTAT
>NW_004798116.1:219697-221367 GCF_000002075.1 Aplysia californica | reverse complement strand
TGTGTGTGTGTGAGTGTGTGTGTGTGTATGTGTGTGTGTGTGCGCGCGCGCGCGCGCGTGTGTGTGTATGTGTGTGTGACTGCTTCTCCAAGTTACGCGGTTAGGGCAGAGCCTAAACCCAACAGTAACACTAACATCGGCTTAAGTCGTCAGACACGGAAAACGTAAAGGGGCAGCGTAGACCTTGCCTACGTACGCATTCTCTAGCCGTGCTGTAGGCAGACATTCAACATGCACGCACACGGTCGCATCGACAGCCGTGAAGATCTCGTAGCCTTTTGCCAGAGAGGGCTTACAGCTAGGCTTTCTCACTAGAGTAATAGTATTACTGTAGTGGCACTACATAACCTAAATCTGCTAGACACAAGTGTAGGCTATATCGTGCCAGCGACCGCAGTGGCACACAACACTACAGACTACAGAGACAAACTAGGCTAGAATCCAGCCCATGAACGCCCCTTGCCAAGGCAAAGACATCTGAACTTCAAACAAAATTAGACAACAACTGCTGTTGATAAAGTACGTAAGAGCATACATGTACAAATAAGCCAAAAGCACAAATCTAGTCTAGAAGATGTGATACGCAGAACAGAAGAATTCCATATTAGTGAAGTCAGAAGATAGAACGACGCTGACAGACATGCGGAAAGGGTTAACTGTTAACTGTTCACGAAGCCAAAACCACAAATATGTCAGCGCGCTCGGCGACGGAGAGGAAGGGCAACACGAGCCAGCCATGGGCTAGGCCTAGCGCACAGGCTGGGTTGTGTTGCTAATAATAGTCTCCGAGCTCAGTTGATCGGAATAATACAGAACGAAAGCAACCGAAGAATGGCGTAAAAATTGATTGAAATGAAGCAACAACAAGTGCAAATGCGCTTGCAGATCTAACAAATGCCTAAGTTATTCGAGAAAGACGTGGACGCCTACCTTTGATACGTGTGCAGCCTTCCGAGTTCAGCAGCAGAATCTATTTATAGAACAAACAGTTTTTCCGCAATCCAGTACGGGGAATCCCCTTTTAGTGACGTAATCCCAACAGGCCTGGTCCTGGATTCGGATTGGCTGATCTGAATAAGCGAGCGACGACAGGCGCAAACACACTGACGGTGGCACGGAGAAGGTGCGACCAGCCCGGAGTGCACTAACCAACTGCTGGAGACGTGAAGGGAACATCGTATATTCCTGTTGCCGACTCCCAACTCCTGATAAAAATGATTTTATTAATAGGCTCAGGGACATTCAGTTCTTGCTAGGGGATTTCCCACCTGCGTTGTTGTCTTAGGAAAATGGGATCATCTACTCTACAGTCTACATACCTCTCGATCTATCAGGAGGAGGGGCTACTCAGGGAAGCGTGTCAGTTTGTCACAGGCCCATAGTTTGTCACAGTTTGTCACAGGCCCATAGTTTGTCACAGTTTGTCACAGGCCCATAGTTTGTCACAGTTTGTCACAGGCCCAGTTTGTCACAGTTTGTCACAGGCTCAGTTTGTCACAGTTTGTCACAGGCCCAGTTTGTCACAGTTTGTCACAGGCTCAGTTTGTCACAGTTTGTCACAGGCTCAGTTTGTCACAGTTTGTCTCAGGCTCAGTTTGTCGCAGCAGTTTGCCACAGGCCCAGTTTGTCACAGGCCCACCCCGCCTCGACTGTGCCCTGCTTGATGGAAG
>NW_004798116.1:217564-219106 GCF_000002075.1 Aplysia californica | reverse complement strand
ACAGAGACAGGGAGGGGGTTAGAATGTCGATTTTAAAAAAAACCAGCATCAAAAGTCTTTTTTAGATGGACAGCTTCGGTGTCTAGCTAGCCACTAGCCACTAGCCACTAGCCACTAGCCACTAGCCACTAGCCACTAGCCACCGCACTGCGCACTGCGCCTCTCTGCACGCAGGCCATACTACCCGTGAGTATGACGAAGGCACACTACTGGCAGACGTGAGAAAAAAAAAGTGGCGCGGGATTCAAATTCAAACTGGCGTGGAGTTCGAGGGCTCTCGTGGCCTAGGCTAGAGTTTACGGTGTTCGCCTCTCATTCAATAGGTCCAGGGTTCGAATCGGAATAGTGACAATATTTTAGTCCCTAAAATTGTCTCCTTCTACCTCCTTTCAGCTCTCTAGCAACGTTCTGTCGCCTGCTTTTGTCTCCACTGTCTTCCCCCACCCCCTCACCCCCTTTGCCCCCTCCTCTGGGCTCCTGATTCTTTCTGCAGCTTTTGTACTGCTAATCCTTGGCTCCTTCTTACCGCTGTCTTTCTGCCACACCCCTGATCTTCTGGTAGGAAAGATCTAGATCTACACCTAGCCCTCTCGGACAAGGGCGAAAAATCTCGGAGGTCCAGTGTGCAAGTTGCGCACGTTAAAGATCCCTTTGTGGTCCAAACTCTATAAGAGTAGGCTTCAACTGCCACCCGGGCAAAATTCAAAATTTCCTACCAACTGAAAATATTTTGTGTCCCTCGCGGTCATATGAACGTATTATTATGCAGTTGGGAGTGCCGTAAAACATTAAAAAAACAAAACAAGTAACGAACATTTTAAAAAAACCAAACCAAAAAAATAAAAATAAAACTTAGGCCGAGCCTGACGTCATGAAGTAAGACTAAGACCAGGGTGGTAGGACAAGAGAGTAACACACTCAAAATAGAAGAAGGGGAGATAGATGTTTGATAGGAAAGAAGGAGCAAACCACACCAGAGCACCCGCCAACACCCGCATCCACCATTATTATGCATAGACGAGCAGAATGTCTAAATACAAGAAGCGGTCGATCTAGGTCATAAGATACACCCTTTGAGTGAGTTTTAAACAGTATTCGTGCAGTCATACAACCTGTCTAGATCTAGATCTAATTGTGAATTATGAGCGCCGTAAAACTTTCACCGACCAAAAAAAAACCCCAACAACAAACAAAAAAACCCCCTCTGTTCTAACCATCTAATTTAATTTTGATTTATTTTAATTTAATTTGAAGAAATACAACCTCCCCTCCCCCCCCACCTTTTCCCCCCTTTGCAGAAGTAGATCTATGTTCCAGCCATTTAAAAGTTTACAATGGCCACGTTGTATACGCAGTCCTCAAGGAAGACATAGGACACTCTGTATAATAAGCGATGTCCTTCGTTCTTTGTATTTTCCCCCATTGTCTGTTCCCTCCGCCAGGCACCCCCCCTCTCTCTCTCTGTCTCTCTGTCTCTCTGTCTCTCTGTCTCTCTCTTCTCTTCTCTCTCTCTCTCTCTCTCTCTCTCTCTTCTCTCTCTCT
>NW_004798116.1:214070-215965 GCF_000002075.1 Aplysia californica | reverse complement strand
CAGGGGTGGGGGAGACACAGGGGCGAGGGGAGGGCACAGGTTTTCTGACAAGCATCGGCCATTTCCACCATTCATCACCTCTACGACATGAATACGATACAACTCTTTCCACCATTGACCACCACAACGACATGTAGGCCTATACAACACAACTCTTTCGACTGTGGATTTGAGCAAAGTTGGTGCGCTTCACTTCTGGGAAATGCAAAGATTAGGCTCTCTCCCGGTAATCTAGATGGCGGGAGACGAGGAACCAAATCATTCATTCCCAAGGTCAATCGCTTTTTCCAGGGTCCATTTTTTACTTCCTGTATTCAGTTAAAACTATGGGAAATCGCGCCATTGTGCGCATGTTAATTTTGTCTCAAAATGACGACAGGGAAGGAAAGCAATACGAACTTCATTTTGAAGTCAGTTGTACGTGTACATGAGATTCTTGTTGTATTGGTACTTCAACCACAACAGCACATTAGTCTTCTTTATTTTCTTCTTTTTAGTTTAAATGACAAACGTGTCACGACGCAGTGGAATCAGGGGCTCCTCAATTATTTTAAAATACGTGGTGTTATCCTTATTGGTATCATTAGCTGGTTCATTTGTCTTGCTTTCACTTTCACTTTCAGTGTAAAAATACTCATCTACGAGGGGGAGTCAAAAAGTAATGCAAGTTGTTCGTAATTTAGCACACCTTTTCATCAAATTTAATGAAATTCAGCTCTCAAGTACTTGTTCTTATACTTTTGAACTCAAAGTGTTAAAATTAAAGTTTCTTTCATTTTGGGCCGAATGACGTCACATCAATGGCTACCCTCTTGGGGGTCTGCCGGAGGTAAAGAGCAACTATTGAATATCTTGTTTTAGAAGGAAAATCCACCGATAGCATCCAAAAGAGACTTCGAAATGTTTACAAGGACCAAACTTTAGACTTTGGCACTATATAGAGTTTGAGTAATAAACCGGGAGAAGAGGAAGAAGTATTCCCAGCCGCTTGTCAGAGAAACATCGTCACCAGGAGTCAGCCGGAAAAATCATTGCAATTTTGTTTTGGGACAATCATAGCGTGCTTCTCACAGATTTACTTTTTGACCACGAGGAGCAACTGCTATTTCCTAAGCCTAGATCTACATCCAAACACTGACACGTCTGAAAGCGAGAAATCGCCGAGTACCACCAAATGTGAACATGGAAAGGCTGTTTTTTCACCATGACAATGCACATCTGCATTCCAGTACACCAGAACAAGGGAGGCAATCACCCCGTTTATGTGAAAAACTTATTCTCCTGCATTTGGCTCCTTTAGACTCCCACCTTTTCGGTCCTACATAAGAACCATTAAGTGGTCAACACTAGGGAAACGATGGAGAAATCAAGACTGCTGTACCTCAACGACCAACCTGCTCAGTTTTACGCAGCTGACATATGTGGACTTAGTAAAGAGTGGACAGTGGCTGTTGAACAAAATGGAGACTATGTTGAGAAATAAAAATCTGATCCTCAGATGCTCCCCTTCAATTTGAGGTATGATAATTGCATGTGTGTTCTTTTTTCTTATAGTTCTAAAGGAACTTGCTCGTATCATGAATAGAAGTCGAGATATTTGCGATTGAAGAAGGTCGGGTCGCCTGATTTCAGTAAAATTAACGCAGTTTGGCGACTCCCAAAGCTTGAGGGTCCTTAGAAACTGCAAATTTACATTTGTGTGCCTTAATTCAACATTTTTCAGTAAAATCCACACGTAAATGTATTTTCTAATGGACCTTAAAGGTGTCGAGTAAAAAAAACAAACATGTAATAAAAATTGCCCAACAGACAGACAAAATGCTAGTTTCTTTGATTTTCTTTATTTTGACGAGCGCCTGATTTCACCACGATGCCTCACAAATGTAATAATAGCC
>NW_004798116.1:211686-213541 GCF_000002075.1 Aplysia californica | reverse complement strand
CCCCCCAAACAAAATAATACCAATGACTAGTGATAGGCACATAAATTTTATGTTAAGTCCAGGTTTTGCCAATATTTGTTACTTCTCTGTTCTCCAGTTGGTTTGGAAATATCATCAGAAGATGCTGTTCTTTGCAGATGCAACAATATTCTCTTTTCATTCGGTATTTAATAAAGATCTATATGTCCTTTCCACCAATGTTGATGTACCTCAATATAGGCACATACACGTCATTTTTACGTTTCTTTGATTTCGCACAATTTTGCCAAGCCTGACTTTTGAAGGTCAGTTTTGAGTGACTAGATCTCGGTTTTTTTGTTTTAGTTATAAGGCCTCACGGCGCTCGCAACTGCAACCATAATTTTTATCTCGGGTGTCTCTTGACATAGATGACATTATATTACATGTGTCTGATGATGCAGAATTTTAGTTTTTAAATTGATAAGCTGCATGAGTGGGTAGTGCAAGGCTGTAACACGATGATTGGTTGATTACATTTTCAAGTTTCTTTTAGACGCCATACTTTGTCATGCAATCAGCTCACAACTTATCGAAGGGGCACGGGGCCCTACAGCTGGTAGCTCTCTACACATCGATGCAAGGTACATGTATACATGGGTCAGTTCCATACACATGGCGCTTCTCTAAGCTTAAGAACGAAATCCAATCACAAGACTGAAAGAGGGAAAACGACTAAGATCAAGGAAGAAAGATAGAGCATTATACCGAATTATCGACAAAGCCTACCTGAGCACCGTAGGAGTTATAATGAGATAGACCTCAACAACAATTGCTCCTAGCCTATGTGTGTTCTGGCAGTAGCTAAGAATAACATGGAGTTCTTGGACATTGGTCGATTTATTCAGGCAATTTCTTAGAAGAAAAAAAAAGGAAAATGTAAGAGTAAAAATGAAAGTAAAACTGGTGTTTCTAGCTCTCAGTTTCAGGTAGTCTAACTGATGGATTTCTTGGGTGAGAGCTTGTAGTGGTAGGTGTGCCCCAGGGAGGTTACAGTAGGGTGTACTATCTTTGATTACAGTAGGGAGTACTATCTTTGATTACAGTAGGGAGTACTATCTTTGATTACAGTAGGGAGTACTATCTTTGTTCAGTATTTCATTAGTTTCGTTTTGATCTAATCTTGGGAAAGTCCGTCTTCTAAGACGCCAATGTAAACAAGTGAGTTTTCCGTTCACTAACCGTGCGCACTGGTTCCACAGCTTTGACATTCTGGAGTGAACAACCGCGACAGCGGAAAAGAGAATCAATCTACACATTGTCATCTATTATAATATATTGGGCAACTTGAAAAGAAGTGTGTCACTTTTCTCTCAAGATCATCTATTGCTCCATTCCAGTAGAGTGTAAATTTTATATAGTCGTAACAGGCCAATGACTTTCAGTTGATGTTAATGCACCGATCATTCCTTTCATCGAAAGGGGGTCCAGATAGTATTATTTTATTTGTGAATAGCTGCACATTATGCGGGAGCCGTGTTCGTGAACACTCGTATAACAAATGTGGGAATAGTAGGCTCTATTTGTCAACCATTGCTAATATGTTTTACTTTTATTTTGCAGTATAAAGAATGTAATTGCGAATAGTAAAGTTGTTTTCACATACAGTATTTATTTTAATAATTATTATGTTTTAAGGTCGTGTTGTGGGTGGTCTTAAGGTCGTGTTGTGTGTACACGGGGGTTCTCGTGCCCGACAGGTTAAGGTGTTCGCCTCTCATTCAAAGGTCCCGGGTTCGAATCCGGGCAGGGACCAAAAAATTCTTCTCTAAAATTGTCTCCTTTCACCTCTCTAGCAATGTTCTGTTGTTTGCTTTCGTCTCCACTTTCTCTCCCC
>NW_004798116.1:206813-207915 GCF_000002075.1 Aplysia californica | reverse complement strand
ACCATGCAAACTTACAACCATGCAAACTTACAACCATGCAAACTTACAACCATGCAAACTTACAACCATGCAAACTTACTACCATGCAAACTGACAACCATGCAGACTTACAACAATGCAGACATACTACCATGCAAACATCCAACAATGCAGATATACAACCATGCAGACATACAACCATGCAAGCATACAACCATGCAAACATACAACCATGCAGACATACTACCATGCAGATATACATCCATGCAGACATCCAACCATGCAGACATCCAACAATGCAGATGTACAACCGTGTAAACACACAACAATTCAGAGATGCATCGTGCAACTTATATACGACCATGCAAACTTACAACCATGCAGACGTACATGTACAACCATGCAGACTTACTACCATGCAGATATACAAAAATGCAGAAAAACATGTACAACCATGCAAACATACAACCTTGCAGACAACCAACCATGCAGATATACAACCATGCAAACATACAACCATGCAGATATACAACAATGCAAACATACAACCATGCAGATATACAACCATGCAGACATATTACCAAGCAGACATACACCAGTGCAGAAATGCATTGAGCAATTAATATACAACCATGCAGACTTACAACCATGCAAACTTACATCCATGCAAACTTACAACCATGCAGACATACTACCATGCAGATATACAACAAAGCAGATCTTCAACAATGCAGAAATACATCGTACAATTAATATACAACCCCGCACAGGCACATGGCGCAAAAATGCAACCATTCTGACATGCATCGTGCAAAGAAACAGCTATGCAATGAGCGCCTAAACTACTAGTTCTAAATGCAGCTTTTAAAAATTGGACACTTAGAGAAAGAGAAAGCTTACCTCGCCTCTCGCAGCCTTACTAGATCTACACAGCACGCAGATTGACACACGTGAAATGTGTCAACACACCAGCACTGTGTCAGATTGTGACTGAGGTTTATAAAAGCTTGCATAATTCATAAACAAAACAGCTCTTCGCCTTCTTTGAATTGCGTAGCTGGCGTTGACAGCCATGAGATCTAGCTGCAAGAGCTTTTGCAGACGATCTGAGCCTACAGTTCAG
>NW_004798116.1:202620-203693 GCF_000002075.1 Aplysia californica | reverse complement strand
AAAGAGGGAGAGAGAGAGAGAGAGAGAGAGAGAGAGAGAGAGAGAGAGAGAGAGAGAGAGAGAGAGTCAGTTATATCCTATAACCGGTAATTTTGGGGTTTTTTTTATTGGAAAATAACTAGAGTCTATTAGTACTAATGAGGGACAGTAAATTAATTAGCTCTGGAATTTTCGGCTATCAACGCGCATTTTTCACTTTCTGAGACAGTTTTTCTCCCCACTTATCTCCGAAGTTTACAAACATGACTTCGGACAAAAGGTGAGCAGCTGGACGGTAAGGCGGAGAGCAGTCGACGCCACGCTTGTCTGTCCCGCCCACGTCCTCCAATTTCGGCACATCCAGGCCCTGGGTGATTGCCTCATCTCTTATTGTGCCTCTATAGCTTCCAGTTGGTCTTCCTCGTTTTCTTTTTCCAGTTAGCCCCCAATACCATGTCTGATAGAGCAATCTTGTCTTCGGCATTCCTAGAACATGTCCCAGATATCTCCATCTTCTCCTTTTTATTGTTGTGTTGATATCTTCAACTCCAGCTCTTTCCAACACTTCATTATTTTGTTTAAATTAATTCCATTTTATTAGTAAAATTCTTCGTAAACATTTTGCTTGGAAGCTTTTTAAGTTTCGTTTGTTTTGTTTGTTTTCCGCATCCGTAACTCTGAACCATAAGTTAATACAGCCAAAATATTGTCTTCAATGAAATGATCTTTGACTTCCATATATATAGTTTTTAATTTCACAAAAGCGATCCACGCATTTTTAAAGTCTTTGGTGGACGTCGTCAAGGCAGTCTGCAGTTTTGGATAGAATGCTGCCAAGGTATTTGAATTTACTCATTTCTGCCAGGGGTTCTCCATAAAGAGTGACGGGCGTAGTTTCTGATGATAGTCGTACTCGTAGTAGGCCTACTTCTGATTTAGAAACATTTATTATAAGGACAAATTTTCCCACGTAAACTTAAACCAAATGGAATTAATTGAAGACCTATAAATCTGATCCCAGCATCGATTTTCAGCAGATATCTCCTGTCTTGGATCGTGAGAAGTAACTCATTTTGTCAGCATATCTCATATAT
>NW_004798116.1:197477-201031 GCF_000002075.1 Aplysia californica | reverse complement strand
GAGAGAGAGAGAGAGAGAGAGAGAGAGAGAGTCATGTTATAGCGGCGACTAATTGGGGCCATCTCGGTCAACCAGCCTCTCAGAAAGTGACAGGATTCCATAGACATATTGTATACATGTATATTATCATTACAAAAACACAAGTGCCGACCTACGGCTGGGCGTGCCGGAAGTGGAGTTGTTGAGTGGCGGTGTTCGTTTTGCCATCCACAGCAGGAAGTTGTGGAGGTTCGTGTTCGAACGCAATTCTTTGAATACTTTGATAACTTATTTACTTTTTACTTTTTCATCCTCTGTTGCCGTTAAAGTAAAACATATCTTGATAACGACTCGGAATAATCTCAGGATTGTAACAAGACAAATAGAACCTACATTTTGGTTCCTGTCCTCAGGGTCTTTACAATATGTCCAAAAACGTCATGTTGAACGTCGCGATTCTAATTCTAAGCTACCGATTCTAAGGTAGTTATTCTAAATTAGCGAAGTTTCTAATCTGTCACGACGCCGTGAAATCAGGCTCTCGTCAGTTTTGGGGCACGTGGAGTTATTGGTACATTTAACATTTTAAAACTTGTGCATTCCTCTTGTTTTGGATGAAAGAAATCTCCATTTAGCTTGAATAGAAGTCGAGATATTTGCGATTGAAGGAGGTGAGGGTAGCCTGGTTTCAGAGGTAAAATTATCAAGAAAATGACCTGCAAAGTTTGGTAACTTCTATAGCTTGAGAGTCATTGAAAACTGAAAATTTACATATTTTGTGCCATTAATAAACGTTTTTCTGTAAAATTCATATGGAAATGTGTTTTTATATGGACCTAAAAGATGCTGAGCCAAAAAACTAAATTTGAAAAAAAATTGCCAAACTGGAGGAAACATTTCTGTTTCTTCGATTTCATTATTGTGACGAGTGCCTGATGACACCACGATACCTCACATGTCTTTCTGGTCCTTGGTCAGCGCAAAAAGTACTGTTGATCGTGGACACGCACTTTGCAGATATACTCAGTATACTGTTGGTTAGTATACTGTTGGTTAGTATACTGTTGGTTATTATACTGTTGGTTAGTACACTGTTGATTATTATACTGTTGATTATTATACTCTTGATTATTATACTGTTGATTAGTATACTGTTGATTAGTATACTGTTGATTATTATACTGTTGATTATTATACTGTTGATTAGTATACTGTTGATTATTATTCGTAAAGGTTTGTGTTTCGTTTTAGTAAGGTTTTATGGAGCTCACAACTGTATAAGGTCATATGAGCACCCAGGGATGGATGTCAACAGAGAAGTCCTTACAGGGAATCAGACTTACTCTGCTCACCTCTCTAGCCTCAACAGCACAGAGTCTGCTTCGACTAACAAGGCACCCCGGAAATAGTGGGTCACAAGAGAGTGACAAACATACAAAAGAAATAGAGAGGGAAAATGACGATAGTAAGGAGGAGGAAAGAAAAAGCAGCAGTTCCCCCTATGTTGTTCCGGCACAGTATGAACAGGACATTGATAAAACAGCCCATTTACAATTCTACTGTACAGACGAATGTAGTGGAAGACAGTAGGTGTTGTTCCCATCATTCCTCTGATCCTGGTATTTCTGATCATGTCCCATCAGGTTGTGTTGACAGCTCCCCTCAGAAAATTTTAGCAAAATTCCATCAAATTTTCTATTTGCCTACCAATTGTAATGGCAGTTGGATTTGCATACCAACGTAACTTTACAAATTAATATGTGACGTGTAAGTCAGTTAGGCCCGTGTGTGCATACAGCAAAGTCTATGGTGCAGTTTCTTGTATTTAGATTGTGTAAGGCCAGTATGCCAATTTGGACGCGGCAATTGCATTAAAGTCATTAGTGTGTATGTGTGTCTGTGTGTGTGCTGTCTGGATTGGTCTGTCTGCCTCCCACCACATTCAGTGGAACTCTCGGAACGTTAGGTATGTACATAAACATGTTGGTTTGTTTGTTTGTTGGTTTTTGTTGGGTTTTTTTTAGGGGGGGGGGGGTTACTATTTATTTATTTCTATTTTCGCATTCTTTGTCGAATCTTTGACATGTATAGCTTATATATGTTCTATTTCTCGTCCTCTTTATTTCTCTTTCCCTTTGTCAACCATTTTCTTGTATGAAGCGTCGGTGGTCTAGTGGTTAGGCTACCAAACTCGTAATCGAGAGATTGCAGGTTCGGGGGTTCGAGCCTCAGCTCGGCCCGACGTTGTGTCCTTGGGAAAGACACTTTACACGAATTTCCCACTTGGCTCAGTCATTTCGGAGATGGACGTTAAACTCGGAGGTCCCGCCTCTTAAATAACCTATGTATTGTGAAGGGGAACACTGGATGTCTCGGTAGACTGTAGACTGGCGGGTGTATTGGACAAAACGCCTTTTTTCATTTTCGCGCCAAAATATTTTATTTGCTAAATCGAAAGCCTGGTCAGTTACCCTACTTGTGTGAAAAAATAGAAATGAAAGTGTGATTAGTTTTTGAATGAATTCAAATTTTGAAATGACTCTAGATCTAGATCTATTTTTAAATGATTGCGCTGACAAAAAACCTCTTTTTCTCGAAAGTGCTTTGAAGAAAACAAGGCGGGTTTTTTTTTCAGTTTACGGCAGCAATGTCATCATGCTATTAAAAAACCCCAAACCAAACCAAAACAAAACTGACCCCCCCAAACCCCCCCCCCCCAAAAAAAAAAACACAACAAAAACAAACTCACCACACAGAGGGAAGTGGGAAGTGGTCGCCTGTACAGCCCCAACTGTATGCTGCTATAATTCAAGTTCATCCTGGGTCGAAACCAATAATTCAATATATTATTATAACGTGTCAGGACGTGGTGGAATCAGGCGCACGTCAATTTTAGGGCATGTGAAGTTATTGGTATCGTCCATTTGCCTTGCTTTTGTTGAAAAAATATCCATTTATCTTGGATACAAGTCAAGATATTTGTGATTGAAGGGGGTGGGGGACGCCTGGTTTCAGAGGTATAATTAATGAGAAAATGGCCGCCAAAGTTGAGTTATATACCCTTAGCTTGAGAGTCCGTAGAAACTGGAAATCTACTTTATTTAAAAAAAAAATATTTTTGCCTTTAATCAACCCTTTTCAGCAAAAATCCACACAGAAATGAGTTCTTTAAGGGCATGAAAGGTGTTGAGCCAGAAAACAAGCATTAGATAAAAATTCCCCAAACTGCGGAAAAATGCCATTTTTAAAGACTCATTATTTTGACGAGCGCCTGATTTCACCCCGCTGCCGAACCCTTGTGGAATGTGTCCAGGTATTCAGGTATACTGCGGCCACAGAAAGAGACGCCTCATAGACTTTGGCTATATTGGGCTGCCTTGATTTCTTCCGGTGATATTAAGAAAATGTCTTAACAGCAACGACGACGACAACGACAACGACAACGACAACGACGACGACGACGACAGCAAAACAACTGTCTGTCTGTCTCCCTAGCCCACATGAAACACACTACCTAGACAACATGCATCCTGTGTGTGAGTGTGTGTGTGTGTGTGTGTGTGTGTGTGTGTGTG
>NW_004798116.1:190546-192599 GCF_000002075.1 Aplysia californica | reverse complement strand
ACCATAGCGCGCGTCCCCTAGCAGCTCACTCACGACAATGTCGCTGGACCGTGGAGGAAGGGGGCAGGAAACAGTAAGTTGTCCCCCCCCCTCTCTCTATGTCTCTCTCTCTCTCTGTCTCCCTCTGTCTCTCTCTCTGTCTCTCTCTCTCTCTGTCTCTCTCTCTGTCTCTCGGTCTCTCTCAATGTGTGTGTATGTGTCAGTGTGTGAGTGTGTATGTCAGTGTGTGTGTATGTCAGTGTGTGTGTATGTCAGTGTGTGTGTGTCAGTGTGTGTGTGTGTGTGTGTCAGTGTGTGTATGTCAGTGTGTGTGTGTCAGTGTGTGTGTATGTCAGTGTGAGCTGACGCAAGGCACGGCCGATATGAACCCATCTACTCGTTTGTACAGCATGTCTCTGTCACGGAAGTGCGTGGTTCCGGCAGCACGTGTCCCCCTCTACTCACGCACGTTTTTAGATCTAGATCTAGTGGTCTCCCTCTACTCACGCACGTTTTTAGATCTAATCTAGTGGTCTCCCTCTACTCACGCTGCACGCACGTGTAGATCTAGTGGTCTCAACACGACACGACGGACTAGTCATTAGGATGCTACGGGAGACAGTGCAACGTTTCGAGGGTGAGCAAAAATGTTGATACTTTTTACTTCCTTCCTTGGCTGGAGAATAGGCGTCACTGCAGGCGGCACTATGCCATAGCTGCTCCTCCCTCCTCTCCAGGACCCATGAAAGGGTCTGTCTGCTGATCGTGTCAGACATCAGCTGGTTGGATATTCTTCTGACTTTTCCACGCAGGTTGCTGTCTCTCCCCGACCCTCTAGAGACACCCACCAGCTTCCCTCGGTCCATCCATTGTGTGTGATGTGGTGCCTTCATCCTCTCTGATTTTATTTTAATTTTCGTAATCAAATTTGAAACTTTCAAAAGGCTGAAAAAGGACGCAAAAATGTGGCGTGGAAAGACTTGTAGGCCTACTTGCTACCATCACAATAAAGTGCCAGATCGGAAACAGACCCCTCGATGTGATTCTCCTTTCTTTTCTCCGCTCGGATGTCCTACAAAATTCCTATAATATCATTTTGGAGTTCCCCGTCACCCACATTTTTTGTATAAAATCCCTTGCCCATTTCTATGAGATTGACGCCATCTGATAAGTAGAAAAAAGTGTATTACGTGCATACTTAGTATGACAAGTAACTGTTACAAGTTACAGATAGAGATTCCAGGATTATAGATGTAAGTCATTGATCTGAGAGCAATGATGATTTTAGAAATAATGGTGGTGATCAGTGATGATGTGGGATTGCGATTAAGTAATGTTAGCGTTAGTCCTATCTTCCTCTGCTCCAATGAGTCACGAGGGACGTTGGCACCCTCTATCCCGATCCCTACTGGAACCATCTTTACTGTCACCGTGAAGTTCCGAAATGGTGGGGACAGTCTCTGCTAAATGTTCACCCATCACCCACCAGTTCAAGTTCTTCAAACAAGCTTCTCTGGGTCTACCCCATAGATGTACACTATAGGGTTTAAAAAGGAGATAACTCTATGGTCTACCCTTCCTTCGTTTGCCTTCCATTTTTCCACAAAGGATAAGATCTTCTAACCTGTTGTGTTAATTCAAGTGTGCTAGAAACTGCATTTATTGTCCCTACCTGTTTGTTAGCTGCATGCAATGAGCAGCTCACTTGGACTTTTTTCCATTACTTCCTTGTTCGATTTAGCTTCCTTTCGTTATCATTTCACCTATCTATCACCGAAACATGAACGTTAAAGCTTTTGCTTGTTCATACGTTTAGCAACCACGTCAAAGTGATTTTCTAAACGTGCCACGAATCTTCATTTCCCCGCCACCCTCTAGATTTTTCCAAAAGAACAAAAAACTTATAAGAATCTACTTATAACAGTTAATTGTCGCCGTTTTCTGCGCTTCTTGTATACCGATAGGTTTAGTTTAATATTTTCAACTGTTCTGTAGATTGAAGTATCAACACCGCCCGCCCAGGATTTCGATTCCTTTCCCTCGGTATTTTTAATTTGACACCCCAAATCACCCC
>NW_004798116.1:186139-187744 GCF_000002075.1 Aplysia californica | reverse complement strand
CTCCCTCCCCTTCACCCCACACACACGCTCAAAATACTCACTCCCCCCACCCCCCTCCCCACCCCCAGATTCGTGTCCGGGCGTGGTCACCATCTCAGAAGACTGGCGTGACGTCAACAGCCTGACGTCATCTAACCAGGCCCAGTGTGACGTCACCAGCGGTACCTTCAACACGCAGACCTGGTACAGCTTTGAGCTGGGGACGGACGCAGACCTAGCCACCATACCTACTGTCTGTCTCAAGGTCTGTTTGGTTTGTTTGTTTGTTTGTCTCAAGGTCTGTTTGGTTGGTTTGTTTGTCTGTATGTCTCAAGGATTGTTTGTTTGTTTGTTTGTCTCGAGGTCTGTTTTCTTTGTTTGTTTGTTTGTTTGTCTGAATGTCTCTAGTTTTGAAGTCACACCACACACCAAATCAGCAATGTTTTTTCCACACATTTGAATCTGATATGACTAGCCTATGGTCTCTCTCTCTCTCATATTGTATCTCTTAGCTTAGCTTTGACGTAGGGATACGAAATCGCAAAACAGTGGAAAAAAACATCGCTGATTTGGTGTGCGGTGTGACATCAAACCTTGAGACATACAGACAAACAAACAAACAAAACAGAGATTAGAGGTGTTAAAAGAGAGTAACAAAAAAAAAAGGAGGCTAGATACTAGATAATGACGACGGATGTTTGATAGAGGTAAAAATTGCAACATTAGCAACGACAATTACAACAAAAACAATGATTATTCTAACAACGACAACAACAACTTAGAGACAAGACGTGGAAGTACGGCAGACAGAATCTAACAAAGTCACGTCACCACCACCACCAATAGCAAAAACAACAACAACAACAACAGCAACAGCAACAACAACAACAACAACAACAACAAAAACAACAGCAAAAACAACACCAACACGTAGGGCAGACAGAATCAAACAAAGGAACGCCACCACCACCACCACCACCAACAACAACAGCAACAACAACACCATACGGCGGTGACATCTCTTTGGGGAGGATTCAGGGAGGTTGGACTGCTTCACCCGCTACCCAAGGGAGGCGGTAGCCCTGGCGAAGAGCACGCTCTTCGGGGCTCCAAAATTTCGGACGGATAGATTACCACACACACAAACACACACACGCACACACACAACAACAACAACAACAACAACAACAACAACAACAACAACAACAACAACAACACGAAGAGGGGACGAGGCACATACAAACAAATCCTACCTTAACGTGGTGCAGAATCTCTTACAACCTTTTCCTGAGGATCTTTCTTTTTCTAGTCCAGTTTGTCACAGACTTTTGTCTCTGAAGCTTTTTGCGTAATTGTTCAGGAAAATGTTCACCGATGCCTTGCTGCACGTCAACACTAGATCTTTCAAAGATGTATTACATCCATTGCACACTCCGGAATCAAGTCCAAGATCATACAATCGTTGCATTGCCAATTTCATGGGGGTCTTTCTGTGTTTTTTGCAAGCAAGAAACGGTTGTTCACATTGTGTGTCTCTCGCGAGCACTTGAAAAACTTTGAAAATGTCCGTTGCAATGTCGACGATGGAGCGGTCAGAAGGCCAGATTAAGCCCCCCCCCCCCCTCC
>NW_004798116.1:179215-182951 GCF_000002075.1 Aplysia californica | reverse complement strand
GGGGAGGGGTGGGGGGGGGTACAGTGGGTTGGAGCCGTAGTAACCAAATTACTCATAGTGTTACTATGATGCACTTTATGTTTTCTATTTTTGCTCAATAAAAGAAAAATAAAGTTACCTAACTTACTATGTCCAGTTTAAAAAACTAAGTTGGCCCAGAGCTGTATGGCCCAGTTTAAGTGACCCAGATCCGAACAAATTAAAGACATCATGTAAACAGCTTTTTTTTCAGGTGTAAAATTTTAAAAGTTTAGTTAGACTTGGACTAGGTCTAGCCTAGTTTAGTTTCAGTCAGAGTTTTACGGCACTTGCAACTCACACAGGTCGTAATAATAATGATATAAGTTCAGAAGATAAGGGGTGTTATTAGAGAGTAACAGTGAGGCAGCGCGGTGGAATCAGGCTCTCGTCAAAATAATCAAAGAGAAGAAACCTGCATTTTCCCGCAGGTTTGTGAATTTTTATCAAAGTTTTGTTTTTTAGCTCAACACCTTTCATGCCCATTAAAGAACTCATTTCTGTGTGGATTTTTCTGAAAAACGTTGATTAAAGACACAACAAAATGTAAATGTTCAGTTACCACGGACTCTTAGGCTAAGAAATAACTCATCTTAGCGGTCATTTTCTCACTAATTTTACCTCTGAAAACAGGTGACCCCCACCTCCTTCTTTTGCAAATATCTCGACTTTTATTCAAGATAAATGGATAATTTTTTTATTCAAATAAAGACAGGTAAACAAGCTTTAAGATGATACCAATAACTGTACATGCCACAAAAATTGACGAGAGCCTGATTCCACATCGCTGCCTCACAATTAAAGAAAGAGGAGAGGTAAGAACGATATACCCTTGATAGTCAAGAAGAAGGGAACAAAACCGAGAGCACCCGACAACCACCCACCTGACTAGGTCTAAAAATAACCGTTGGTGACGTGTTGGTTTCCAGAGGCTGAAAAGGACACCCCCACCACGCCCATCACAACACCCAGTACGACAGGCGAAGAGACCACGACACCCGTCACCAAACCCCCGATACCCTCGACCCCTGCCGACACGACAGCCGACACGGCAGCCAATACCACAGCCGACACGACAGCCAATACCACCGACACCGCCAGCCCCACACCTGACGTCAACAACAAGAATGTGTCTGGAGGAATAGAAGGTTGGTGAAAGTGAAGGTGCTTTTGCTTCCTCCCTGCATCCCTTTCTCTCCCCCCCCCTCTCTCTCTGTCTCTCTCTCACTCACTCACTCTCTCTCTCTCTCTGTCTCTCTCTCTCTCTCAGACTCTCTCTCTCTCTTTCTCTCTCTCTCTCCCTCTCTCTCTCTTTCTCTCTCTATCTCTCTCTCTTTCTCTCTCTCAGACTCTCTCTCTCTTAGTCTATCTTTCCTTCCTGAGATCGCTGGCGTTTTTTGCTGCTTGAGAAAACCCCACAACAACAAACAAATAAATAAACAAAACAAACAAGCAAAAACAAATAGTGCCTTCCTAAGTCAATATTTCGACAGAAGCAAACGTAAAGAACAAACAAAACAACAAACAAAAACCAAACAGTACCTTCCTTAGTCAATCTTCTGACAGAAGCAAAAGTGAGAACGTCTCACAAACTGGACGTTAATGACACGAAACAAAAACCTGCTAGATAAAGGTGACGGAATAAAAGACAGGCATTTTTTCCTGACCTGTAACCCGGAAACAACAAATAAAGGGGTCCAGGGAAAAACAAGGTAAGTGACAATAATCCCAACTTAATCTATTGAAAACTTTCACAATGATGGGCTTGGCTTGTTCTTTCTTTGATTTGCTGTTATAAAAATACAGTTTGTGAATGACGGAATTGGTTTGGTTTTTTTCGTTGAAATATTTCATAGGGGTAATCTACAAGAGCTCGTACCCTGATGTGTTCTAAAAATCGATGCGTCTTGGTAAGTTTTTTTCCCTCAATCTTGATTCTGTCTAATGACTTTAGCAGTTTTGTTTCTGACCATGACAATTTGGAGATTAGGGACAATTCATTGACGTCAATTGGTCGCTTTTAAGGACAAGCGGGCTAACTCAGATTTCAGGTTTCCAGAAATCTTGACCTACACCAAAAGTGGGCATTGCCCTACCTATCTAGGAAAAGTTTGGTTTCATTGGTGTGTATACATTTGTTTGGTTATAGAGAAAACTTTCCTTGTCTTTTAAAGATAGATTTCATGGATCCAAAACCTTTACCTTCGATTTTCTCAAAACAGCATTTTCTCGGGTTAACTTCTTTGTGCTCAAAAGTGAAAAACATTTGTTCACTGTTTTTCTTTCCCGCGCTGTCGTCCACCCCAGCAGACGACAACAACGTCTCAACGATCGCCACCAACACTGACCTAGATTCGGGACTGAGCAATTACTCTCTCCACCAGAATGTGATCAACCCCACACCTGTCTATAACAACGATACAGACGATTCTGACAACGCTACATCGTCCACTGTTCCTGTAGTCATCTTGTCAAATTTGACCCCAGCCAGTGATCCGCCCTCATTCAATGACACACCCACTCTCTCCACCAATGAAACAACGACGCCAGATCTTCAAGATATTTTAGACCAAAGTTCTAACGATTCCAGCCCGGCTGCGAATTTGTCGACCTCTACACAGTTTCCAGCGACCCCAGTAACAACCGACAGTGTCCACACTTCAACAGAAGATGGAACAGATTTGGAGAACACAACCGACTCTTTGACTACACTACCAGAATCATCATCATCGTCATCATCACCACAACCGTTGTCGCCGTCATTATCTCTGTCATCGTCGTCGCCTTCATCCAACGAATCTCTCCCAACCCCCACAGACTCGGAACCGCCACAAACAACGCCACCACTTCCGGATTCGGCCTCGACGAACAACGAAACCACCGACTCCCCTCCCACCACCACCGACCCACCACCGACACCGCCAGCATCCACGACACCGCCTGTGATGGTAGCAGACGTTGCTATGACGACGACCACCATACCGGAGGACGCCACAGAGACGTCCCCCCCGCCCCCCAACCCGGACACCTCCAGCACCGACAAGACACCCAGATTTCCTGACGATGTGGTCATGATTGAGAAAGTCCGGCTGGTCTTCAAAGGCTCGGACGAGGTAAGCCTATTTTTAGCTTAATAAGAGTTTTACGGCACTCACAACTACATAAGGCCATATGAGCACGCGACACAAGTTGGTTTTATTCGCAACAGTTCACCGCACGGCCTAATTTTTCTCAACATTTCTAATAAAAATTAAACGTTAAAATACTAAAAATTTGAGGTAAAAAAATATTAATTTAAAAGATCTTTTTTCAATAAGACAAAAAAAAAAATGTAACGTTGTTAATAATTTTCCGTACATGCCAACGGCCTTTATAAAAGTCATAGATTCTGTTGGGATCAACGACGGAAAACAGATCTTGCAATTGTTTTGCATTTAAAATATTTCCTCCGGGTCTCTGTTAAGTCCTGACGTTCTGCTTGGGTGACTCTGAGAACAAGAACATGTCAAAGTCCAAATGTTGATCAGTTCTAAACTCTGGAGTTGTCAGTCTCTAGGAACAACTATCGAGAAGAGAGGAATACCGCTCTATGGGATTTTTGTTTTGAAAATGTATGAAAAAAAAGAAAGCGTTTTTGCTGGGGTTTTTTTTACATTCGTTAAAAAAATGAATTCAGGTTGAAACCATCATAAATATTCTTGAAACATCGCCCCCCCCC
>NW_004798116.1:177792-179115 GCF_000002075.1 Aplysia californica | reverse complement strand
CTATCCCCACCTCACCCACCCCCCGTAGTCATAAATATTTACCAACGACCTTGAGTACAGCCCCTCATACCTATTTTTAAACCGTCAAGGAGAGGGGGGACCTCGGTTTCGAACATCTTCTGATCCCCTTGTTGGACACACAGGAAAGAAATCCCTCCAGCATTCGGGGGGAAACCTGAGCACCTCATGATAAACTGTTGTCTCAGATCGGGGCCAGAGCAGTGACTAGACTTGTAGTACAAGATCCTAGACCGTCCGCTCTAACTGACTTCTGGTTCTTGGTGCGCACCGTTTGAGATAAATCAACGACAATAGGAGTGTAGGATTGAAAGAGGGGGGAGGTTCTGCAAGCATATTACTATAACTAGACCGGTGTTTAATTAAATAACGAGAGTAGTGTTGAATAAAACTCTTCATTTTGGCTATATAACTAGACCGGCGTTAAATTAAACTCTTCATTCTGACAAATATAACGAGACTAATGCTTCATTAAACCCTTCATTTTGGTATAATAGCTGGAAAAAGAGTACTGAAAAGTTACATCAAGCCAATCCTATTATACGGGTGCGAAGCGTGGACAATCAATAAACAGCTGGAAAGAACAATTGTGGCGACAGAGTTGTCAACGAGACGGTATACACGACTTTGGGCGACTTTCTACGGGAGGCCACCGTGTCTGAGAAGACAGAGGACGGTTCTGATTGGTGGTTCGAGCTGGCCAGTGACAGACGCCCTCTCTCATTGGACAATGAGACGACCTATATGGACGTGGAAGTGAAGCACTCCTCCCAGAAAGGTGTGATTGTAAACGAGGAGTCCACTGAAAATACTGGCATAGTCACAAACTGAATATCGTGAGGGTATCAATTTTGAACACTTGTTATTGACTCATAACTGTATTTCTGTTCAGCTGTTGGTTGGTTATTGTTGTAGTTAGAAATTCCATCCAACAAACATGATATAAAATTAACCACCAATCAAACAAATATATGAAGTTATGAGTCCACAAGATTTTTAAATTGACTCCCTCACAATTTCCAGTTTGTGAATATGCCCGTTTTTTCAGCGGACTCCTCAAATATTACTATTGAATGTTATCGTTATTGTTATTGTTTCACATAACTTTGACCAAATGATTGAATATTTCTTACATTACTCATTATATATTACATACATACGTATAAGAATACACACAGAGTCAAAGTACATCAGGCCAGACTGCACTAATAGATAGATAGATTGATAGACAGACAGACAGACAGACAGATAGACAGACAGACAGACAGACAGACAGACAGACAGACAGACAGACAGACAGACAGA
>NW_004798116.1:172148-173858 GCF_000002075.1 Aplysia californica | reverse complement strand
CCCGATAACCCACATGTAATCACTTGACGTCTGTGGTGTAGCGGGTAGGCGCTGGACTGTACCACGCAGGACGCCCGAGTTCGATTCCCGAATAGAGAGACAGTTTTTCCCCGAGTATCTTGGTCTGTCCGGAGGGTTTGCTGGGTTCTTGATTCTCTTTCAGCCCGGGTTGGCCCTGACAGGCAGGGTCAGAGGCCCCCCTCCTAAAAGAGCAGAATTGTGTCAAACTGGGCGTAAAAAGACCTACATTTAAAATACATGATATATATATACATGATATATATGATATATACATGACAAATACATGATATATGATATATATATGATAAATACATGATATATATATGATATATATATGATAAATACATTATATATATATATTATGTATGATATATACATGATAAATACATGACAAGTACATGATATATATACATGTATATATATAGCCATTATATCAGTATCAGTTATTATACTGTCCCCCTGGTTATATGCACCCCGCATAATTTTGCAAAATTTGATCATTTTTTTGCATAATTTCTTATTATTTTCCTTTATCATTCTTTGTTAAAATTAACAGATTCGCATATTTTCACATTTTTGGGCTCAGTTTGCTTAATTTCATAATTTTTTTTTGCATAAAACGACGGTGACAGATTATAAAAGAAATGTATGTACGCAGGTGTGTAAGACCCAGTAGAACATCTGTCTGTTTGACGTATAATATGCATTCATCATTTATCTAGCCTACATCGCCATGTTTTTTAACTAAGCTTATATTATTATATTATGTGGATATATACATGTACAGAAATCCTGCATGTATATTTATGTAAATTAGTAATGATAATAATAATAATAATAATAATAATAATAATAATAATAATAATAATAAAAATAATAATGTCTCCTAACCAAAGAACCATGTCGTGTAAAGCTGTGCATGACGTCACTGGAAAGTACAAATGTTATGCTCAAGCTTCTATGGGCGTATCTATGTGGTTAGAATAATGGCGAGTGGCTTTTGTACAAAAGTTTGTGTGTCGTGTGTTCTAAGAAGTATGTTCCATTTAAACAAATTAAGTCTATGTGAAAAAAAGTTAAATGTTGCATAATATTACATGTATTACTACTAGTCGTGAACATAATTATTATGTCGGTGTTCCCAGGCAGTCGAGCCTGTCCTACACGACTAGGAATGGTCAAGAAAAGAAGTGGTTCTCTTGGAAACTGTCATTATGATCATAAGAAAACCGCCCGCCCCCCCTCCTTTCCAGGGCAGTGCAACTGACAGGAGTGTCTTTAGGCCATTCCTAAATGGTGGATAATTATTAACATGTAAATGAACTGTTTTATCAATGTCATGCCCTGTGCCGGAACAACATAGGGGGAACTGCTGCTTTTCCCCCCCTCATCCTTACTATGGCCATTTTCCCTCTAGACTCTAGATCTACTTGTTTTGTGTCACACTCTTGTGACCCGCTATTTCCGGGATGCCTTGATAGTTGAAGCAGACTTTGTGCTGCTGACGCTAGAGAGGTGAGCAGAGTAAGCCTGACTCCCCGTTTGGACTTCTCTGTTGACATCCACCCCGTGGCGCTCTTATGACCTTATTAAATGCAGTTGACATCCACCCCGTGGCGCTCTTATGACCTTATTAAATGCAGTTGACATCCACCCCGTGGCGCTCTTATGACCTTATTAAATGCAGTT
>NW_004798116.1:170795-172048 GCF_000002075.1 Aplysia californica | reverse complement strand
GGCGGCGAGCGTGAAGTTCTCCTCCTTCAAAGAGTCGGAAGAGAAATGTGCAGCTTTTCAAAAGATCCAAGATTCTTCCTGGGCCTAGATTCTGTGTACTGTAGACTCATTTCTCACTTCAGTTCAGCTTTTGCTCTCATCTCCTACTTGGGTCTAGTTCTAGACTTGACCGTAGCCCAGATCTAGAAGTAAGACGAATCGGGACAGATTTCCAGCTGTCCTGTACCGTGGTCTCCAACATCCGTATGTAGATCTAGATCTAGAAGAAAGAAGAATCGGGACAGATTTCCAGCTGTCCTGTACCGTGGTCTCCAACATCCGTATGTAGATCTAGATCTAGAAGAAAGAAGAATCGGGACAGATTTCCAGCTGTCCTGTACCGTGGTCTCCAACATCCGTATGTAGATCTAGATCTAGAAGTAAGAAGAATCGGGACAGATTTCCACCTGTCCTGTACCGTGGTCTCCAACATCCGTATGTAGATCTAGATCTGCACGTACATCGAAATGATGACTGAATAAATAGCAAGCTTAGAACGATAATTTTTTTCTTTAAAAAACTTCTTCCACTCACACCAGAATCTTCTTTAGTTTAGATCTAGATTTATAGATATGGACAAGCACATAAACAGAATTAATCCCATGTGGGAACCCCATTGCTGACACTGTGACTACCACGAGGAGACCGTTGAACATCTTCTCCTTCACTGCCCAAACCTGGCAGTTCTTCGACGCAGGCTCCTACACACACCTACAGACTTACAAAGCCTGCTCTACTCTGGCGTTGACCAGATGACAAGGACATGTGGTTACTTGAGGGAGGCATTGCGCTGCCAAGAGCGAAATGCTCGCAGCTAAAGGGATTTGAAAACAACAACAACATAGTCTATAGATATCTAAATCTAGAACTAGAATCTAGAACTAGATCTACATTAGATCTACATTAGATCTAGTCCAGTATTTAGTAACCCATCATCATCATGCCCATATAGATCAGAGTGGGAACAATAGATCTAATGGGCCTGTCTGTTCTCTGTGTCACTGGGAATACTGCTCTCCTTTTATCGATTTTTAGACCACCAAGGGATCTTTAACATGCACAACTGGCAGAAGGTGGAGACAAAATCAGACGACAGAACAGTGCTAGAGAGCAGGAAAGGGGGTGAAAGGAGACATTTTTGTGGAAGGAAATGTTTCCTTTCCTACCCGAATTCGAACCCGGAACCTTTGAATGAGAGGCCACGAGACCCCCCC
>NW_004798116.1:168249-169946 GCF_000002075.1 Aplysia californica | reverse complement strand
CAAGTGATTGTCTTATACAGGTGGTCGTTTGTAGAGGCGATTGTCTTATACAGGTGGTTGTCTTATACAGGTGGTCGTTTGTACAGGCGATTGGCTTATACAGGTGGTCGGTAGAACAGGTGATTGCCTTATACAGGTGGTCGGTAGAACAGGTGATTGTGTTATACAGGTGGTCGTTAGAACAGGTGATTGTCTTATACAGGTGGTGGTTAGAACATGTGATTGTCTTATACAGGTGATTGTCTTATACAGGTGATTGTCTTAGACTGGTGATTGTCTTATACATGTGATCGTTAGATCAGGTGATTGTCTTATACAGGTGATCGTTAGATCAGGTGAGACAGTAGTTATTCAGCCTGAGCTCGGTATTTTTCCAGCTAGCCTGCTGACTTTGATTACAAGTTTGATGACCCTGATTTAAAATAGAAAAAAAAACGTTTCTGACAGAACTCCTAGGAACATTGCATCATGCCCGAGTTCGCCTTTCGTTTCCGACAGGTCAGAAAGTTGTACAAAAAGTCGTACAGTTAAACAGCACTTTTGCCAATCTATCCGGAATATTGCTCCACTTGTACTCCACCAGACGGGGATGGGCTCGGTTGTCTCACCTTGCTACAGACAGACCTGCCAGAAGTCACATACACGTTTCATCATACAGAAAGGGTTACTATACCCTGGGCTCACTTTTCCGCTCTGACTGTCGAGTCAACACTGGGAGACACATAAGGTGAACTCTTTGAAACACCAGTGACGCATATCGCTACCTTAGGAGGACACAGTTCTATCTGACATTTTATGGGGGGGCGGGGCGTTTTGGGGTACTCTGACCATGAGGTTAGAAAACAAATGTGTCCCGACGTGGTGGAATCAGGCTCTCGTCAATTTTTGGGCCTGTAGAGTTATTGGTATCATATTAAAGCTTGATCATTTGTCTTGCTTTCGATAAAAAAAATATCCATGTATTTTGAATAGAAGTGGATATATTTGTAAATGAAGGAGGTGGGGGTCACCTGGTTTCAGAGGTAAAATTAGTGAGAAAATGGTAGCCAAAGATTAGTTATTTCCTTAGCTTGAGAGTCCGTGGACACTGAAAATTTACATTTTTGTGTGCCTCGAATCAATGTTTTTCCGTACAAATATATACAAAAATGTGTTCTTTAATGGGCATGAAAGGTATTGAGTCAAAAAAAGAAAATTGGATAAAAATTCACAAACCTGCCGAAAAATGACAGTTTCTTCACTTTGATTATTTTGACGAGCGCCTGATTTCACCACGCTGCCTCTCAAATGTTTTATCTGCTCTATTGAAATCCAAAGATTGTGCGGAGTCGTTTTTCAGCTATTCACAAACAACAGCTACTTTCAATCTCCAAAATGCTGCACAGTTGGTTCTTATTGCCCAACGTAAAAGCGCCAGACGAAAGAATTGAGCAGGGTCCAAAAACAAAACAAAAAAGGTATTCACAAATTTTCTTTCGTCAAAAGTTGACATTGACGTGTTGGGAAACTCAATTTGAAAAAAAAGAAGTCAAGTTTCTCCGAAATGAGAACTGAGCAAATAGAAAGAAGTGTGTACCTCCCGGGTACCCGTCATCAAACATCATTGATAATTCACTGAATGCATACATTTTCTTGCCTGCCTTTGTACGTTGTGAAAAAAGAAAAGATAAATGAAAAATGTTTCTGAAGAGAGAAAG
>NW_004798116.1:156945-164445 GCF_000002075.1 Aplysia californica | reverse complement strand
ACAAAAAAGTACACTTTCAGTTACCACGGATTCTTAAGCTAAGGAAATAACTAATCTTTGGCGGCCATTTTCTCTCTAATTTTACCTCTGAAAACAGGTGACCCCTATTTCCTTCTTTCGCAAATGTCTCGACTTGTATTCAAGATAAATGGATATTTTTTCATCCAAATAAAGAAAAGTGAACAAGCTTTAAGATGATACCAATAACCGTACTTGTTGAAAAATTGACGAGAGCCTGATTCCACCATGCTGCCTGACAATTTCAATTGCTTCCACCTGGGTGTAAAAAACACGAGCCGTTTCTTTTTTACTTCTGATTTTTGCACTGTCGTTCTAGATCTATATGTTGGGGTTTTCTTTATGCTTCTGTGGCCTCCGTTCTACGTGTGACAAATTTGGCCTAACACGCAGAGTCAGCTGGTAGGTTTTTAGCCTGGACTTGATAATAAAATGTGAGGCATCGCGGGGAACTCATGCGCTCGTCAAAATACTGAAATCGAAGAAAGACGTGTCATTTGTCTGTCAGTTGGAAAGTTTTTTCTCAAATTTTTGTTTTTTGGCTCAGCAGCTTTTATGTCGGTTTTAAAAACACATTAATTTTCTTGTTTGATTTCACACACAAAAAACCCCGCTGATAAAACGCTCTAAAATTGAAGATGTTTCCAAGGCATATCAAGCTTTGAAAGTCATCGAACTTTGCTGGCCATTTTCTCGTTAATTTTACCTCTGAAACCTGACGACCCTCACGTCTTTCAATAGAAAATGTCTCTACTTCTATTCCACCCAAAGCAGGACAAATGAACGAGCTGTGAGCTGACACCAATAACTCCACATGCCCAAAGATTGACGAGCGCATGATTCCCACGCGCGTGACACAAATTAGTATTCATACTGACGTAGGTGGGCTATCTTCTTCTGGCGTCAGTGACCAAGTGTGACCTTGAGGTTAGACTCTTGTACTCTCAACTGTAAGGTTGTGTGTTCGAATCTTATCAGTGGATGGTTGGCGGGTGCTGTGGTGTGGTTTGCTACTTCTTTCATATCAAACATCTATCGTGCTTATATCTCTTCCTTCTGTTTTTGGTTTGTTACTCTCTTGTAACGCCTCTAATCTTCGGCTCTTACATGACCTTATTGCTTTGCAAGTGCCGTCAAACTCCTCCGAAAACTAAAAAGAATCTTGTCAGGAGTCCGATGTTGTGTCCTTGGGGGATAAATTTTACAAGAATTCTACTTTTTTGTGGTAAGTGTTTTACGGCGCTCGCAAATGCATAAGGTCATATGAGCGGGCGGGACACACCTAACCTTTTCAGCTAGGAAGAAATTTTGAATTTTGCCCGGGTGGCGGCTGAAGCCTACTCTTGTCAATTTTAGACCACCAAAGGATCTTTAACGTGCACACGAATTTTCCTCACTTCACCCAGGTAGGAACGGATACCCGGCCATAGAGAGCGAAAGATTTTGTCCGTTTGTTAATGTTATATTTTTCATTGTTATTGGGTTTGGTTTTATAGTGTGGGGGTGGATGTTTTGTTTGGGTGTTGTTTGTTGGGGGGTTTTTGTGTGGGTTTTTTTTTGTATTTTAGCCTTTTGGGGTTAAAAAAAGGGTGTAGGTGTGTGGTGTGTGTGTAGGGGGTGGGCGGGGCGGCGGTGTGTGATTGTTTTTTTCATTTTTGAAAAAAAAATTTGCGTGATACTTTTTTAAAAAGTCCATAAATATATTTTCTTTAATTCACTTTCTATATGTCACAAGTCTACGATCTGTGTCTAGTTAAGAACGTCTACACATTCGTGTAAAGAACGTGTAGGTATATCAGTCCTACAGTAATCAACTACCTGTATTCAAGGTTTTCATTTTTTCGTCCTGTTAGCAAATCATAAAAATTATCCCAAAATGTCCAAATTATCTTTAACTTACAAAAGCTCTAACATGATTTTGTATATTTTTTTAAACTTTTGTGGGTTTATTTCAGTTTTTTTTTTTTTAAGGAACTGACAAGAATAGTGACCGTGCCAGACATGAGGAAAATGTTCATAAACCTTCTCGGAAGTGGTGAGCGTAGGGGCTTGGTATCCAACTCCTGTTTCCGTTTTTAGAGACCTTCCTTTTGGTCAAAGCTTGCTGGCAGCCTGCAGGTAAGATAATATGATGATGATGATGAGTGGGCTTGTTTTTTTTTTGGTTTTTTTTCGCTATTTTGTTTCTAGGTCTACTTTTAACGAGAATGACCCAGTGCCTGTAGCACAAGTCACTGACAATCAGATCACAAGATCCAGGTCACGAGTACAGCTTTTGCGCAATGAATGACATCCGCGTCCGTTAGGGATGGGCTATTAATAGTTCCCCGCACCCCAAGCCTTTCCTACTTTTGTTTTGTTCTTCCTTCCTGCTGCTATATTTAGACTGTCCGGTCCTCCCTTCTGAAGGAAGCGTGCGCTAACGAGGACAAAAGATCGAAGACGTTCGAGAGAAAGAGAAATGCTGTCATGAGATGTTGGGGGCGGCGGGGGGGGGATAAAGAAAGGTGTAATAGATTGTGGTAGAATAAAGGAAGGTGTAATAGATAGTGGAAGAATAAAGGAAGGTGTAATAGATAGTGGAAGAATAAAGGAAGGTGTAATAGATAGTGGAAGAATAAAGGAAGGTGTGATAGATATTGAGGAGAAAGGAACATATGAGGCAGCGTGGAGAAATCAGGATCTCGTCAAAATAACCAAAGTGAAGAAACTAGCATTTTAGCACAGGTTTGGCCATTTTTTTTCGAATTTTGGTTTCTTGGTTCAACACCTTCCAACACCTTCCATGTCCATTTAAGAACATCTGTGTGGATTGTAGGCCCTGCTGAAAAGCATCAATTAAAGGCATAGATTCTACAAAGTGTACGGAAAGAACTCAACTTTGGCGCCATTTTCTCACTTATTTTGACGTCCACCTGCTTCAATCGGAAATATCTTAACTTGTATTCAAGATACAGAGATATTTTTAAATCGAAAGCAAGACAAATGAAAAAGCTTTAAGATGATACCAAAAATTCACACGATCATGGTCAGACTCTGACGATATAAAAATAATCTTACGGATAACTAGTGTCTTGCAGAATGTAGTAAGTTAGTTTTAGTAGAGGTTTTACGGCGCTCGCAACTGCATAAGGTCATATGAACACCAGAAGATAAGAGGTGTTACAAGAGAGTAACAAACATAAAAAAGAAGAAGCAGAGATATGGAAGATAGATGTTTAAGGGGGGGGGGGGGTCTACACCCCCAAAATCAAAATTCGGCTCAAAATCATGGAATTTGAGTTGTAGGCATTTTTAGCTTCCTCAGCCTCTCCTACAACTATTTCATGGCATAAGAACCCCTCAAAACCGTATTTTTTCCCATACCGTGCAAGTTTGTAACCGCCATTTCCTCATAAAGTCAGTATTTTATTTTTCTTTATCGGCCGTTTTCTCAAAATGCTACTTTTCTCTATACTTTTTTTTAATAACTCCACCATTTTTCATCCAATCTTCATGAAATTTTCACAGAATGAAGAGAAGAGGAAATACTAAAATATATTCTGTTGAATTTTTTATATATGGAATAGATTTTTGTTGGTGATGTCTGGAGTGTGGATTTTCACGGATTTTTCGCAAACTTGAATGTTACCTCAGGAAAAAATTCATTAGAAATTTTCTACTTCGATTAGGAAAAAAACAACAGACAAATTTTTAGATCTAATGTTTGTGAACACGTATGCAAAAAAAACAATCAATTTCCATGAGCGATAAGTGCGGTATTCATTACGTAAGACATGTCAATAAAATCCAATATGGCGGCGTATCCATGGAAACGAAACTTTTTTCTCCAATTTGATTGCGGATTTCAAGACTCCTTACTGTGTTTCTTATATGTTTGAAATGTGGTAAAATTCGGTCCAGTAATAAGCGAGATAGCCTCCAGGTGTAGCTCCCCCCCCCCCTTAATTAATAGGAAAGAAGTGCAGACTACACAAGAGCACCCGCCAACCACCCGCCCAGTGTAGTAACTCTTGAAAAAAAACAACCTTCACCTCGTCCTACATTTAGCCTTGGTGAAGAAAGGACTTGAGGCAGAGTCATCATTGCCTTTCTCAACTTGGGTCAGGATATAGGCCACGAACAAACACTCTCTACCTGTCCCTATCCTGGGCAGAGTGGTGAAAGCAAAATAAGAAAAGAAAAGAAACTGACATTTTCCGCAGGTTTGGGAATTTTTATTGAATGTTTTTCGTTCAACACCCTTTCATGTCCATTAAAGAAAACACATTTCTTTGTGGATTTTACTGAGAACGTTGATTACGAGCTTAAATGATGTAAATTTTTAGTGTCCACAGACTCTCAAGCTAAGGAAATAACTCAATTTTGGCGGCCATATTCTCGCTAATTTTACCTCTAAAACTAGGTGACCCCCACCTCCTTCAGTCACCAATATATTGGCTTGTATCCAGATAAATGGATACGTATTTCATTTTAAAAAGCCAGGCAAACGGACAGGCTTTAAGATGACACCAATAACTCCATGTGCCCCAAAGTTGACGAGCACCGGATTCCACCGCGTCATGACACAATTTATACATTATTTATTGTTTGAAATCATTTCTCCTATGGGTAACACTTTCATTTCTAAAATAATATTAAGCACATTTCCCGCAAAAGACAAGACGCATATGTTATGCCCTAAGCTGTCTGACCAGGTGTCTAAAAAAGAGGAAGCACCTTTTAACAAGGGCAAAGACTCAGTCTTCTTCACGATGATCTGATTAAAGCGTTTTTCTTCTTGCTGTGAGCAAATCCCTTTAGCTGTCAGCATTTCGCTCTTGGCAGCGGAATGCCTCCCTCAAGTAACCACATGCCCTTGCCATCTGGTCAACGCCAGAGTAGAGCAGGTTTTGTAAGTCTGTAAGTGTGTGTAGGAGCCTGCGTCGAAGAACTGCCAGGTTTGGGCAGTGAAGGAGAAGATGTTCAACGGTCTCCTCGTGGTAGTCACAGTCTCTGCAATGGCGTTCCCACAAGGGGTTGATTAAAACGTAGAACACATAAAAATGCAACCTCGAGGACATCAAATGTGCGACATTTCAGACAAAAGTAAAACTCCAGACTTGACAAAGCCTTACAAACAACCCTATATAATGCGTATTCAAGAAGAATAAATAAATATGTAGCTAAAACGGACAGTGCCGTAGGCAGTGTAAAAAGAGAACGCATCAGGCTGCAATGTTTGCCGGTGGGTTGTTGTGAAAGACAGTTTCTATAGAAACAGTCCACAAACAATTGAACAATTCAGACTCAATGTTGAACCGGAAGTCCAAACAATCGAACAAAAAGCATGCCACAAGGTTTTTGAACATTTTTATCGGACAATTCCAGCCAGTCTGAAGACAATTCTGCTATGGTCAATACCCAGAGCTTATAACTAAAATAGCCCATACCTTACTTGAGTTTATTTGGAAATGCCAGTTTAAAATAAATGTGTTGTTTAGTGCACAAATACACATAACGGCTGAATGTTATGATATTTCTAGACCTTTGAGGTCGATGTTCTTCCCTTTCACAACTTCTGACGTTTTACTTGTGCAAAGTTTTACTGAAATTAGTGCAAAGATGACTGGGTTTTGGCTTTTTAAAAGGGCCCTATTTTTAGACGCCCGGTAGTTAACTAACATTTCACAGCAAAATCCTTTCTCAATTAGATTTTGATATCCCTGTTGTTAGACAGTCTTCTCCAGTGTGATTCTATTTTGGTTTATTTTAAAACTTAATCAATATCAGAAATGTTTCGTTAACGATTTACAATGACTACATTTCCTAAGTAGAACGTTTTCTTTTTTATCGTGTTGAAGACAACAAAACAATCATGAACATTCCACTTGAAACAAGCTGGAAAGACCAAGTCTGGACTTCTGCCCACTTTGCTCACGAACTGCCAACTCAAATACAAACATTTAGTCTTTTGTTTCCAACACTCTTTCAAAGGAACAAAAGAATGTTCTGACCCCAGACAGACAATTGCTTTTTATGAGGGCGTGAAAGAACTCTCTTTTCTTTCTGGAACCCCCCCCCCCCCCCACACACACTCCCTGCCCTATTTATGAAAGTTTCTGAATATACACACGCTATCCACGCACTTCATTATCCTGGTAAAATGTCACAGGGAAAAATGAGTTTGTCACAAGGGAGAATGATTGAACTCTAACATGTCGTTTCTTTGACAATATTGAAGAGTAAGTTCTATTTTTCGCTCTGACTCTTCACTGCATGGAGTGTTGTCTGAATAGCTTTCAATTGTCCTTTATCTAACGAGTATCTGTTTTGTTATTAAAGAGTTTAAATACAATCTTAGCACCAACAGAATGGCTTTACTTTGCTCTTTCTCGAATGTTTCCCCACTAGGCAATACTTTTTTTATGTTATCCCCCCCCCCACCCCCACCCCCGCTTGTCTGTACAACTTAAACAGTCCTTCAAGTGTTTGTGATTCCAAACTCCTGCTCTTTCACGAAATGGTTTTCATCACTTGTTACATTTCACCCCCAGAACCACGACTTCAGATTCTTTTTTCCCCGCGGCTGTCACCAAAATGTAACAAAAGTAACAAGTGTTTGAAATCCCCCAGAGGGTATGTCTTTGTCAGAGCCCAGGCGCCGAGGGCACGATTGTTACAACATTAACAACAACTGACACCCGGTCGATAAATGGTGGTCCAGATCAACTTTTTTAACTTTTCTATTTGTGAGGCAGCGTGGTCAAATCAGGCGCTCGTCAAAATAATGAAATTGAAGAAACTGGCTTTTTTCTGCCAGCTTTGGTAATTCGTATCATTTTGTTTTGGCTTAACACCACTGTCTTCCTATTTGGAAACACATTTCTGGGTGGACTTTTAGAGAAAAACGTTGATTAAAGGCACTAAATAATATGAAAGTTTCCTGTTTCCACGATCTATCAAGCTATGAAAATAACCAAACTGTGGCGGCCATTTTCTCGTTAATTCTACACTTGAAACCAAGCGACCCCACCTTCTTCAATCTCAAATATCCCGACTTCTACTCAAGATAGATGAGCACTGATTTTTCACAGATAGCAAGATAACTGAACAAGTCTTAATATGTTACCAATAACTTCACGTGCCCCAAAATTGACGAGCACATGGTTCCACCACGTCGTGACAAATTTAATAACTAGCACAACACTCCTTCATTTTGACTCGAGAGGTACTCATTTGCACGTACTTTTCGTGGTGAGTAAATGTTAGATTTTTCTCCTTGATTCTTTGAAGGCTTTACTCATACTGCCAGCTTGTGTTCTCGGCTACTGGGTGTATGCGGTTGAACAGAGTTCTCTCTCTCTCTCTCTCTCTCTCTCTCGCTCTCTCTCTCTCTCTCGTTCTCTCGCTCTCTCTCGCTCTCTCTCTCGCTCTCTCGCTCTCTCTCGCTCTCTCTCTCGCTCTCTCGCTCTCTCTCGCTCTCTCTCTCTCTCTCTCTCT
>NW_004798116.1:151947-154447 GCF_000002075.1 Aplysia californica | reverse complement strand
TCCCCGCTTTGGGAATGTTCTAGAGACACTTCAGTCAGTGGCACCGTCCCGGGGGTATGACCACTTTCCGCTCTGAGAATCTTAACCCTATCCGTACGCCATGGGGTCATTTTGTACCCCCGGAGTTGTATTCTTCACATTTTAGAATGCTTCTAGTACGAAGATCTCTTTGAAACGTTCAGTATTTCTCAAAAAACCATTTTGACAGACTGCTAAGCAAAGTGTACGGATCGGATTAACAAGTAAATTTCCTCTTTGGAAGGTGGTGGCACACAGTTCCCCACGTGGTATGGATACGATAGTAAAACACGACGTACAGATAGGGTTAAACAAGAGACACTTCATAGCAAGCAATCTTTTTCTGCAAAACAAGCAGTCACGAGAAGATCCAGGCGGTTGTGTTCCTTAACACACTGGCCCCCATGGTACTTGCAGGGTAGACATTTTCAATGCATAATCGATCTCTTTAAAGCTAGCCCGAACATTACGTTGATTTTGAACACCCAGTTCTGAGAGTTTTCAATCCTGCATAAATAAGTTGATTCGCTTCCTTTCTTTCTTTTTTTTTTTGGTACAATGTTATAAAAACAAATGTTTTGTTTTCCCTAAAACTTGCAAACAAAGAGATATTTTGGAAAATAGTATCAGACTCAACAAATCCCTGTGACAATAACTCACACACACACACACACACACACACACACACACACACACACACACACACACACACACACACAAACACACACACACACTCACACACACATAAAACCACATACACACATGTACAGAAACATGGAGTGGAATATTTATAGGAAGAGAGAGAAAAACTTAGAGGGAGAAAACCATAGAAAAAGAAAAAGGGAGAGTTAAAGACACAGAGAGAGAGAGAGAGAGAGAGAGAGAGAGAGAGAGAGAGAGAGAGAGAGAGAGAGAGAGAGAGAGACAGACAGACAGACAGACAGACAGACAGACAGACAGACAGACAGACAGACAGACAGACAGACAGACAGACAGATAACACGTATATTGATTAATTCTTTAAAAACAGTTGTTCAAGCACTAAATCAGAATAAATTGTTGTTGTCATTTGGAGGACTTTTATGTTAGCACTATTTTCAATTCAAATTCACAGATTTTATATAGAGAGCCAACAGTGTGTTGCTTTTCATATATCAAGTTTAGAATGTACATAATTATGCTAGTGAAGAGTATAGGCCACGGACAAATACTTTCTCACCCTGCACCAGAGTATAGACCACAGACAAACACTTTCTCACCCTGCACCAAGGTATAGGCCACGGACAAACACTTTCTCACCTTGCATCAGGGTATAGGCCACGGACAAACACTTTCTCACCCTGCACCATGGTATAGGCCACGAACAAACACTTTCTCACCCTGCACCAGGGTATAGGCCACGAACAAACACTTTCCACCTTTCTCCACCCTAGGCTAGCCTCATGATGTTATTCAATGTCTTTCAACTTTTCTGTACTTCAATTTCTGTGATTCTTCTCCTAGTTCCACTCGGTCTTCCCCTTGATCTTTTACCCAGCGGATTCCAATCCAACACTTTTTTTGCTATGTAGCTGCCTGACTTTCTGAGAGTATAACCAATCCATCGCCACCGCCTTCTTCCGACCTCATCTCTGACTGGGATCTGTCTTGTTTTCCTTAACACTTCCTCCTTGGTAACCCTGTCTGTCCATCTGATCCTCGGTAACTTTCTTTGACACTTGTTAAAGAAAACCTGGATCCTCTTTATGCAAGTAGTGAGAGATGTAGCTGGGCATTAAGATGTCGGAAAGGTTCGCAAACATAAAATCATAATAATACAATAACATAAAGCTAGAAACCTTCCGTTATCAGATGCTGCAGCTTCTGCAATCTCTCTTTACCTGTAACCAATGCTGTTCTGTTCTGTGCGTTTTCTATGGATTGAGCTGCTACGAAATGCAATTCCCAGAACCAAATGTTCACGCTTGACAACTTTACAGAAATCAAACGTTCGTGCTATGAGGATGGAAATCGTATTTTAGAGTCATGTTCACAGTAAATTGTTTTAACACAAAGCATTCATTAAGGTTAAAATTATGTTTTGAACTTGTCGTTAAGCGTCATTTCTTTTTTAGTTCGGACTTCTACTTTATAGGTGGAAAAAAAACGATCTAACACTATTCGCTATTATTTCCAAGTTTGTGGAAATCCCTCAATTCTTAGGGTTGTAACCAGCATAATAAATTCATGAACGACGCGAGTTGGCGGACATGATTTACGCCAGGCCCAAGCTAAATAGAGTTTATGTCGTCAACGGACTTCCGTACACAGGTCAAAAGTTAGACCTATCTGTTTGTTACGGTAATTTGAACAATTATTTGAGCGTGTGCGGTACCCGTCTTTTTCCCCGTTCTCTCACACCCAAGATGTCCTAGGATGGTTAGCAGACTATGCACGCGGAAGTGAAGACATAAACAGGGACTGTTTATAAAGAGAAAGACCG
>NW_004798116.1:136947-149447 GCF_000002075.1 Aplysia californica | reverse complement strand
AAACTCTTTGCGCTTTTCACTATAATTATTTCAAAGAGAAGACCTTAGAACACTCAGAAACATTCTCCGTTTTTCGTGAAATGGTATAGGTTTAACGCCCCTGTCAACACTATTAGGTTATTTAAGGGGTGGGACCTCCTAGTTTAACGTCCGTCTCCGATAGCTAAGTGGGAAGTTCGTGTAAAGTGCCTTTCCCAAGGACACAACGTCGGACCGAGCTGAGGCTCGAACCCTGAACCCGCAATCTCACGATTACGAGTCCGGTAGCCTAACCACTAGGCCACCGACAATCTCACGATTACGAGTCCGGTAGCCTAACCACTAGGCCACCGACAATCTCACGATTACGAGTCCGGTAGCCTAACCACTAGACCACTGACGCCACTCCGCTGTCCGTGAAGCATACAGAGCAAGCAGCAGATGAAGTGTTCAAACACTAACATACTCACAAGTTTATTATCTTTTAATTTTCCGTCTCAACTATGACACAACACAACTTGATATCTTTGTGTGTCGCTGAATAAGTGTCTTCAATCTCTAGTTAACAAGTGCAAGGCAATTTGGAGCGCTGAAGTCAATACAATCTATGGGGCTCTGAATTTGATCTGGTTGATTTAAGGATAGTATGTATATATATTTTTTAAAGGCCAAATCATTTTCTTTCGGCCAAATAAGTTCAAATAGGTAAAAGCCCGATAAGCAAGACTACCCCCAACTCCTAAACGGGGTTGGGGGGGGGGGGGGGAGAAGTAACATGGTACCATGGAATGAAATTGTGAGAGACGAAAATTTCAAATTCCCATTCAGAACCTATTATTTTTTGTGTGCCGTGCCCTGATTTGGGGCTGGGTACTTGTGTCAACGTGAGAGTAATGGGTGTGCTTCCAGAAGAAACAAAACAGTACAGAAGAAATTGTTTGAAATTTGATGATGATGATGATGATGATGATGATGATGATGATGATGATGATGATGATGATAAGATGGAGGAGGAGGAGGAGGAGGAGGAGGAGGAGATAGAGGTGGTGATGGAGGAAGAGGAGAAGGATACATATACTGGGAGGATGACTTAATTAACTTGACCTGCTACACACATGCCGGATATTCACTCTCTGTGGCTCCACATTTTGGCCTGCTGTCACGCCATGCAGGAAAGACAGATTGTGTGTAGAAGGCTGAGGTTGACGCTTACCCAACGTGGTCCTCCAACAAAATCACTTTTCAGGCGCAGACGAGACTTTCAACAACCACTAAAACTTGATCTTTGAACTCTCTCTCTCTCTCTCTCTCTCTCTCTCTCTCTCTCTCTCTCTCTCTCTCTTGCCCTTTTTATCTCCCAGTGGAGCATAAGCCATCAACAACATTTCTCCAGCTGAAGCCTGTCCTGTGCATCCTTTTCTAACTGTTCCCATGATGTCCCCGACTTTTCCATTTCCACTTGTACCTCTCGCCTCAAAGCCATCTTTAATCTTTGAAGTTACACTTCACCAACCCATAGCAAGCAACTAAGTAATCCGTCTACAAACAAATTATTCATCATCCCTTTTTAAGTAAAATGAAAAGCAGAAGTTCCCGCTATATTGCTACAACGCAGTAGAGCACGACATTGATAAATCAGCCCATTAACATATCTACTGTCCATAAGAACGAGTTAATACCCCCCTTTGGGAAAAGCCAAAAGACACCCCAGCCAGTAGCACTGCCCCGGTGGAGAGGGCGGGGAGAGGGGGGGGGGGGCTGAGGTTTTTTGAGAAAGTAATCTAATAATCAGCAGGCGTCCTAGATCACAATCCCTAAAATAGAAAGTCCAGACCTACGCAGTGTGCTGGTGAGTGCCCTCACGTGTCCTTTTGCCCAGAACTTTCCAGAAGTACCATTATGTCAGGGACGAAGGAGAGATGACATTTAATTATGCGTGTTGTATTATTATTATTATTATTATTATTATTATTATTATTATTATTATTATTATTTATTATTACTATACCATTATGATCCCGCTATTATGATCACTGTCCGAGTTGTACCTTGAGTAATGAGAAGTGGGCGGAGAGATGGAGAGCCAGACAATGACGTCCAAAAACAGCTCATGGTCATTACAGATGACCGGCGGGTGTCCAGGAATAAGGCTAGCGCTGGTCAGTGTGTCTGTCAACGGAGTAAAAATAGTCGGAGAACGGTTTTGTCCAGTTTGTTCCGCCATATGTGTCTCAACGAGGTGGAATCAGGCGCTCCTTAATTTTTTTAAATGAGGAGTTTTTGGTGTCATTTTAAAGCTTGTTCATTTTTCTTGATTTCGATGAAAAAAAAAGCTCATATATCGTGAAGAGAAGTCGAGATATTTGCAATTGAAGGAAGCTGCCTTGTTTCAGAAGTAAAATTAATGAGAAAATAGTCGTCAAAGTTTGGCAAATTTCAAAGCGTAAGACTGATTATAAACTGCGATTTTACTTTTTTTTGTGTGCCTTAAATCAATATTTCCGAGAAAAATCCACACAGAAATGAGTTTTAAAAGGATCTTAAAGGTGTTTAGTCAAAAGTTCAGTAAAAATTTCCGAACGGACAGGAGAATGCCTTTTTTTCGATTTCAGTACTGAAACGAGCTCCCAATTTTACCCCGATGCCTCACAGTTATTATGAGAGAATTCTACACATTTTGTTCCCGTGCTGGCCAGTGTATTTCTCACGGCTGTACAGTGAGAGTCTATTTATTAATTTCATGTCTGGAGACTTCTATAAGACGCAATACGATGTCTTCAAAGAAATGCCGCTAAAACAGAAAAAATGCTTTTAACTAAACCTTGTGGTTTGGCTATTCCTAACGCTTTTGTTCGTATTTTGTGGGTGGTTGGCGGGTGCTCTGGTGAGGTCTGCTCCTTCCTTCCTATCAAACATCGATTTTCACTATCAATCCTCCTTCTTTTTGTGTTTGTTACTCTCTTGTAACACCTCTAATCTTCTGCACAATATAATATGACCTTTTTGTGTCTCAAGTGCCGTAAAACTCTTACTAAAACTAAAACCTTTCGTATTTTTAATGCACTATCTCGGTTATTCCGTACAAACTAGTTCATCTTGGGTAACTAAAACAAACATCTCATTCCAGTAACCCCATTTGTACTCCCAGGGGTCATTTTATGCCCACAGCTTGTATTCTTCACATTTTAGAATACTTCTAGAGCAAAGATCTCTTTGAAACTTTCAGTATTTAAAAAAAAATCACTTTGACAGACTGCTATGCAAAGCGTACGGATCAGATTAAGGAGTGCATGTCCTCTTTGGAAAGTGGTGGCACAGAGTTCCCCACGTCGTATGGATACGATTGTAAAACACGACGTACGGATTACATTAAAAGATCAAATTATGAATTGTTTTGCAACTGACAAACAGGCTTTTGAGAACCTCGTCTCCAGGCTTATATGACGTCAACCCCCCCCCCCCCCCCAAAAAAACCCCCAAACAACTTGCCTCCTGAGGGATAGAGAGAGAGAGAGCAAGAGAGACACAGAGAGAGAGAGTGAGAGAGAGAGAGAGAGAGAGAGAGAGAGAGACAGAGAGAGAGAGAGAGAGAGAGAGAGAGAGAGAGAGTTCTGCCGCCCTAGGGTTCCTCTGTGTTGTCAGCAAGAAGTAATAAAACATGCTTTTCACCAAGTCTTTCGTGTATCTGAACATTGCTCAAGTATCTCACCTCCAGGCAATCACCAGATTCCAAACAATAAGGCGATTATCTTCTATATCTTCTATATCTTCTATATCTTCGATCACAAATCATATTCAAATTTGTAGGTAGTTCTGGGATCGTATGTAAGCACTTAATTAGTTTTCCACATATATTCCCCTCTAAGGAATTCCTTTCCTTCCCCTTACATGAGAGTAAGTTAGCCATTTACACTTTTCGATTCTAATTGCGTATGGTTACCGACCTATTGCTATAATGAAGTACCAGGTTCCGTTACCCAACACAATCTAGGTTTAGATCTTCGAATAATAAGCAATTTCGGAGGAAAACATATGTTTCCCGTTGTACTGATATGTCATGTTCCTTCCCAGGGTGCATTCGGAAGAGATCAATGCTGTCATGCCACACAAGACTGAAATCTGTCACGACGCAGTGGAATCAGGCGCTCGTCAATTTTTGGGCACATGGAGTTATTGATGTCATCGTAAAGTCTGTTCATTTTGCCTTGATTTCGAAGTAAAAAATATCAATTTATCAAGAATAGAAGTCGAGATATTTGCGATTGATGGAGGTGGGGTCGTTTGGTTTCATAGGTAAAATTTGCGAGAAAATGGCCGCCAAAGTTTGATGACTCCCCTAGCTTAAGAGTTCTTGAAAACTGTAAATTTGAATTTATTGAGCCTTTAATCAACGTTTTTCCATGAAATCCACGCACAAAAAGTACTTTTGAATGGACCCACAAGGTGTTGACTCAAACAAATCGAGAAAATATTTTTCCAACAAGCCAAAAGTAGCCGATTTCTTCAATATCATTATTTTGACGAGCGCCTGATTTCACCACGCTGCCTCACATATGCTTCCCTTTGTACCACTAATATAACAACATGTCATGTTCCTGAACAGGGTGCACTCTGCAGAGATAACAAATGCTGCCATATGCCACACAAACTGAACTGATCTGAGCACCTCTGTCTCAAACCAAGTCTTCCTGGGTTCTCGAATGTCATCCAAAAGATTTGTGTCACGAGGCGGTGGAATCAGGCGTTCGTCAATTTTTGGGCATATAGAGTTATTATACCATCTTAAAGCTTGTTTACTTGTTTTGCATTTGGCAAAAAAAAACAACCCAGCCCCTCTATCGAGAATTGAATTCGAGATATTTGCGATTGAAGGTGGTGGGGTCGTCTGGTGAGAGAAAATGGCCACCAAAGTTTGGTAACCTGCACAGCTTGAAAGTCCTTGGAAACTAGGAATTTGCATTTATCTTGCCTTTAATTAAGGGTTTTTTGTGGGGTTTTTGGTAACGTGTACTCAGAAATACGTTCTTCAACGGACATACATAAAAGATCTTGGGCCTAAGATATAAAAGCTGAAGAAAAAACAACAACCCAACAACCAGAAAAATACCGTTTTCTTTGGTTTGATAGTTTTAACGAGCGCCCGATTTCACCACGCTGCCTCACATTTCATCTTCCTACAGACCCCAGGGACCTAAGCCGACCACGTCTCTTGAAGTCTCCGAGGACTGCTCCTCACAGCATCTCTTGCCTCTACAGCTCGATCCATTCTCATAAGATTCCTCAACAATATCCATCTTCGTTTGCGAATTTCCTGCTTGATATCGTTCACGCGATTCCAACTTTAGAAAATTGAAGGCAATGATCCTCAATATTGCGATCACGCATTGGGACGTTTGATCGTAATGAAAGTTTTTTCACATAATAATATTAACTAGAGTGCTCATTTTTATTTCTATCCCCACAATAAAATCTGAAATCTTTTTCTCTTCCTCATTCCAACTATTGTTCATCTCGCTCGATCACACTCTTCGCCTACACACCCACACACACACACAAACACACACACACACACACACACACACACACACACACACACACACACACACACACACACATGCTAGCATTTTAACGATTAAGTAGGCTTTAGAAATCAAAAGTCAATGTCACGCTGCTTTAGGCCGCTATCAAACAAATCTGTATAATACCTCAAGCTATACCAATCTGAAATTCCAGGTTATTTTAGGAGATTTTGACTGTGGGAGTCCCAAGTATTCTACTCGCATACAGACCACCCATTCACTACCTCTGAATTACAAAGTTCTGTCTGACAGTTTTGCCGTTTTCAGTAACTAAGATCATAAGATCAAAAACCAACTTGTGAGGCAGCGTGGTGGAATCAGGCTCTCATCAAAATAATCAAAGTGAAGAAACTTGCATTTTTCCGCAGGTTTGTTAATGTACATCAATTTCTTTTGTTTTTTGGCTCAACACCTTTCATGTCCATTAAAGAACTCATTTCTTTGTGGATTTTTCTGAAAAACGTTGATTAAAGGCACAAAAATGTAAATTCTCAGTGACCACGGACTCTTGAGCAAAGGAAATAACTAATCTTTGGCGGCCATTTTCTCACTAATTTTACCTCTGAAAACAGGTGACCCACATCTCCTTCTTTCGCAAATATCTCGACTTGTATTCAAGATAAATGGATATTTTTTTCATCCTAATAAAGACAAGTGAACATTCATTAAGATTATTCCAATAACTCAACATGCCCAAAAATTGACGAGAGCCTGATTCCACCACGCTGCCTCACATATGTTCTGTCCGCTCTATCAAACTAGTAAGATTATTCAAAGTCGTTTTCAGAATATTCAAAGAATTTCAATTGAAAAAGCTTTGGAATGATGTGAGACTCCAAATCTTTGACGTCAATTTTCTCAAAACTACGAGGCACTAAGCAGATAGAACGTTGTAACTCTGACGTACCGCAAAGCTGAGATGTCTCGGTGAGGCTGTTGGTTGGGCCCACAGCCCAATCGTCATGTGCGCGAACACTATCTGGTATTGAAATGGTGAAATGGAATGAGTTTAACGCCCCTATCAACACTATTAGGTTATTTTAGGGGCGGGACCTCCTAGTTTAACGTCCGTCTCCGATAGGACCGAGCCAAGTGGGAAGTTCGTGTAAAATGTCTTTCCTAAGGACACAATGTCGGACCGAGCTGAGGCTCGAACCCCCGAACTCGCAATCTCACGATTACGAGTCCCGTAGCCTAACCACTAGGCTACCGACGCCACCCACACTATCTGGGACCCGACATTGTGTCCTTGGGAAGGACACTTTACGGGAATGTTTCTCACTTCCCCCAGGTGGGAGTGGGGGGGGGGGGGTGGGGACGTGGCGATAGACGGCCAAAGATCCTGTCTGGGTTAAGGTTTGAGCGCGTTATCGGCAGCTAGCACGTAACGCTTCCCGGGAAGTCGAGAAGGTTTCTGAGTGTTTTAGGGTCTGTTGGGGTAAAAATGTTAGCTGTAAAACGCACAGGGAATGTTTTGAGCGGCGGAATGCGCTATGCAAATGCTATATTGTTTTATTAATATTGTTATTGTTATTATTATTATTATTATCATTATTATTATTATTATTATTATTATTATTATTATTATTATTATTATTATTATTATTATTATTATTATTATTATATTCCTTCTTCTTCTTCTTCTTCTTCTTCTTCTTCTTCTTCTTCTTCTTCTTCTTCTTCTTCTTCTTCTTCTTCTTCTTCTTCTTCTTCTTCTTCTTCTTCTTCTTCTTCTTCTTCTTCTTCTTCTTCTTCTTCTTATTATTATTATTATTATTATTATTATTATTATTATTATTATTATTATTATTATTATTATTATCCTTATCATTATTATCTTTACACTCAATGTACTTTTAAAGAAATGCCTTTTTATTCCCTAGAGTATAAAGAAGCAAAGACCCGGACAAGAAGCGATCCCAATCCACCGACTACACCTTAGCCTCTGTACGAACCCGGGCTGGTTGTTTACATGAAATATTGGAGAATCGTACTCAGAACCATTAGTATAATCAAAAAGTAGGACGTTTTCAGGTATAATGGAAGCTATTTTTAGTTTTTATCCCAGTGCGATGAAGTTTTGGAATAGACATTTATCATGAGTCCTTTTTCTCATATTCAAAATCCTGAAAACCCACGTCACTGTCGTTCCTAGCTGTGTGCATGTTGAATGAGAAATCGGTCTCTAGAGAACAAAATAACGGCCGCCTCACGATCGAGCGCGGTGACCAGATAGCAATTCCCTCTTCAGTAGATGGCCGCAACATTACGACAGTTGTAATTGATTTTCTAGCAAATCGCGATCTCTGAGCTTTCTTGTCTTACCTCCATTTTTTACCATTGAAAATGTGATTTCTTCTTCTCAAGCTCACATTATTGTTGTTATCAACTATTTTCACTGTTATCGAAAATGGAGATAGGACAAAAAAGCACTGAGGTCGCGAAATGCCAAGGACATAACGGTCAGGTAATATGTCTTAATCAGCAACAGTTTGAAAAAGGCAAAGCTGTGGCTCATTCCGAGCCTCCATTTACAAACCAGAAACACACATTTGCACATTCTAATGTATCTTTTTGGGGGTATGTGTTTTACAGCACTTGCAGCACAACAAGGTTATATAAGTGCCGAAGATTAGAGGTGTTACAAGAGGGTAACAAACATAAACAAGAAAAAGTGATTATAAGGACGATAGATGTTTGATTGGAAAGAAGAAGCAAAACACTCCAGAGCACCCGCCAACCACCTATTGTATTCTGGGTTTTTTTAATTTAATGTTTGTAAAAAGCATAGAATATTATTCTGTTCCGTGTGGATATGGGCTATATAAAATGCAATTGTGAGGCGTGCTGACAAAATGATTTACTTTTGGCAATCCACATATAAAGACATACGCCAAAAATCAACATTAGGGTCGAATTTGTAGATTTTTTCATGATGCCATATTTTTTAACTATAACCTGTCTTTTATTATTTCATACTTATAAATTGTAAAAATTTCACCTGTAAGCGTGATGTTTCGATATCTTTAAGGCTTGAATCCAAGAAGAAGCTCATTTTGTCAGCATGCTTCACAATATTTTTAAAGATTTTTATTCATTAATAAGTTTTAGATAAAGTAAACAGAATCGAACAATTTGTTTTGAATAAAGAAGTTGAGCATCTTTTTTAGAGTGCTTTAAAAAACCCAGCTCATCTTCAAGTTTTGACGAATAACTGAAACGTACGTTCTCAGCGAGTTCCCCACACCCCTCACGTCAAAAATAGGAAGGGTTCAGGGGCGCAGAGATTTCACAGGTACTGCAGAAATCATCTGGAGTTGGTTATTCCTAATTGAATATAATTTTTTTTTTAACTTTGTCCTTGAGCAGGAGGGACTTTCGGGACTTGAATGAAGGACGTGAAACAAAAAAGTTTGGTGTACTACTATTTTTTCTTTTTCTTTCTCATCTTCCTTTTTTCTGTATTTTTTCTGTATTTTTTATTTTTTTTTGCTGTTGATACTTTCCAGAGTACAAGATATGCGGAAAAGGAGATGGGGAGGGGTGGAGAGAGGGGGGGAAATGTAGAGATACAGGAGCGGAACAGTGGAGAGGGGGAGTGTCTGGGACCTTAACGTACAGGGTGATTTTTAAGAAGCAAAAGTACAACACTTGTTAATATTTTCCTCCACACTGAAGTTTTGTGTGACAAATTTGTACACAACTTTTGGATGGCAAAAGGAATTTGTCTGATATTCATCTTAGGTAAATCCACAGAATAGTTTTGCTCTACATAGCGCGTACAAAAAACCCAACCCATTTTCAGTCATGTCCCCATTGTTGTATCATGGCCCACTAGTTAAAACTTTGCTTGTTATGTTAGAAGCCCATGTTGCGTTTAGAAGAAATATATAAAGACTTTTTTTTTGATGAAGCTAGAGAGGTGAGCAGGGTAAGCCTGATTGTCCGTTTGGACTTCTCTGTTGACATCCACCCCTTGGCGCTCACATAACCTTATGCAGTTTAGAGCGCCGTAAAACCTTACTGAAACCACACTATAAAACGAAGAAATATTATGACAGTATCGGGTCATGATACTTGGCGTGGATTGAGAGGAGAGTGGGCATCTGTTTTCAGAGTTTTATGTTATATTTGTTTTAGTTAGTGTTTTACGGCACTTGTAACACAATTAGTTCATATTAGTGCCGAAGATGAGAGGTGTTACAAGAGAGTAACAAACACACAAAAAAGAAAGAGTGGAGATAGTGACGATAGATGTTTGATGGAATGAAGAAGCAAACCACACCGGATCACCCACTCTCCACCCACATTCTGGGATTTAAAACAAAATCTTCTTGTCACTGAACAAGGCCAGGGATATGAATAATCTGGACATAAATAATCTGGTGTCTTTCCAACAAGGGCTGTAACTCATTTGTGCCACATGTTCACAATTGGTCGCTTTTAAGCACAAGGAGGCTATCCTGAGAAATGCTGTTGACCTGACCATCAATGATTTATTTATAGAGGCACCAGCCTTCCATGTCCAGGTGCTGTTTTAGCCTCTTGAAAATAGTCGCATGATAGCTGTTGACTCAAAACGAAGAATTGCTAAAGAAAAAAAAAAAAAACCTTCTAGCTGAATTCACCTGCCTCAACTTTTTACTTAACGAGGCTCGACATAAACTCTGGTCGAGCTTTGAAACACCCCTACGTCAATAGACAGAATAAGGTCTGCAGACTTAGTTAATAAATACTCAATTTACACGTTTAAATGATCACTATTTTTTTTTTCAAAACGGTACTTACTTTCTAGGTACCCTATCATATCGCTGTTGTGAGAAAATCGAAGGTAAAATTTTTGCGCCTTGTTGAGTTTCTTTAAAAGACAAGGAGAGTTTTCTCTACAACCAAACAAAGATGTACACACCAATGAAACAAAACCTCTCCTAAAGGTAGGGCAATGCCTTCTTTTGGTGTATGTTTAGATTTCTGGAAACCCCCGAAATCTGGGTTAGCCCGCTTGTCCTTAAAAGCGACCAATTTTCCTCCACACTGCTGAACTCACTCCAGTGTTAATCTGTTCTTTTGTATTGTTTCGAGGGTCGAAAAAGAGGGAGGGGGGGGGGGGGGGGGGAGTGTTTAGGTGAAAAGCGTAGATTTAAGATGAGGAAGAAATGAACTACATCGCGCTACGTGTATCGTTTGGTGCTTCCTCAAACAGAAAACAGAAGTAAATTCAGATTAAACAAATAAAAATCTTTTAAGAACAGAAGAAAAACACTACTATGTTTGTTTGCCTCCGATGATCTAATTATGACGTATCTAAAACCAGCGCTGATGAAAACTCTCTTCCTCGTGCGTTTGTACCAGGAAATGAGCTGGGGGTAGCCGGGGAAACATGACCATCTCTCCGCTCCAACCCAAGCACTGTTGTATTGTTTCCTTTATGCATCTAGGATGAAGGAATTCTTGATGTAGGCGTCACGGAAATAGCCGTCTTGCTGGGCTCTTGCTGCACGTATTACGGTAAAGATTCTCAGGTGTTTCAGCGTGGTGGAATCAGGCGCTTGTCAATTTTTGGGCACATAGAGTCTTTGGTATAACGGAAAGCTTATTTGCTTGCTTTTCTTTCAGTAAAAGAAAACCCCCGTATTTATCTTGAATAGAAGTCAAGATGTTTGCGATTGGAAGGGGGTGAGGTCGCTTGATTTCAAAGGTGAAATTTGCGAGAAAATGGCCGCCAAAGTGTGGTAACTCTTACAATTCGGAAAGAGTCCTTGAAAACTGAAAAATCGCATAATTTTCGCCTTAATCAAAGTTTTCCAGTTAAATTCACAGGGAAATGTTTTCTTAAATGGACATAAAAAGGATTGAGTCAAAGAAAAACAAACTATAAAAATTGATTTTAAAATTCAAAACTGGTAGAAAAATGTCTTATCTCCAGTTACGTTATTTTGACGAGCGCCTGATTTCCCCACGATGCCTCACTAGTAAGGTTGGGGAGCAGGCTGTGTCTTGTCTCTCTGCTCTAACGAGCCTGCAGTTTGAGATATCTAGCTGCGCTGTCAAACTGCGAGTAAAGGTTATTATTGTGTGAGGCACCGTGGTCAAATCAGACGCTGGTCAAAATACGGAAATCCAAGAAATAGGCATTTCCCCGCCAATTTTACCAATTTTTATCGAAATTATGTTTTTTTGGCTCAACACCTTTTATCTCTTTTTAAAAACACATTTCTGTGTTGGTATTTCTGAAAAATGTTGATTAAAGGCGTGAAAAATGTCAATGTTCAGTTTCCAAGGACTCTCAAGCTTAATCAAATTTTAGTGGCAATTTTCTAACTAATTTTTGCCTCTGAAACCAGGTGACCCCCACCTCCTTCAATCCCAAATACATCGATTTCTCTTCAAGAAACAAGAGTACTTTTTCATAGAGAGACAGACACGTTAACAAGTTGTAAGAAGTTACTAATAACTCCACATGGCCAACAATTGACGAGCGCCTGATTCCACCACGTCCTGACACATATTGTTTTCAAGGAGTGGTACTGATGATCATAGTAAATAATTTGGTGTCACCGAATGGAAATAGAGTGGAAACTGTCCTTACTTCAAACAAAGGAGAGTTCATTTCTCATTTATATATTTTTTTAACCCCCTATGTGTTCTTGATTTTTCTTAGACAACCGGTTACAGGAAAATAAGAAAAATGTTACTTTGACATAATAGAAAATATGATTGGACTCATGAAGTGGAAATTCAATTTTCGTATCCGAGAGAGAGATCATAGTCATAGCTCTCGCATTTCCGGGGATATTATTTTCTCGACTCAATGTCATAGTGTGGGAACCAGGGAGTTAACCTTTTAGAATGACCTACATTGTGTCTTAGAAGGAGAGGAACTCAATAAATTGTGGTGGTGGTTGGAGGTGTGTGTGTGTGTGTGTGTGTGTGTGTGTGTGT